>NC_089791.1:25623387-25635887 GCF_040412425.1 Macrobrachium rosenbergii | reverse complement strand
ATTGTACACGACAACAGGACATAGCCATGCGAACAAATGAATGCATTTGTTTTGAATATATGGTAGTGGATACTTAAGCGCTGTATTATACATACGCATATTATGACAGTGCGTAATTAAGAAGTTCGTTTACCATAAAGAGACGGAACGAAAAGAGGTACCAGGGACGAGAGAGAGAGAGAGAGAGAGAGAGAGAGAGAGAGAGAGAGAGAGAGAGAGAGAGAGAGAGAGAGAGAGAGAGATACAAAATATTCCTAGAACTTACATAATTATAAAATACTGATATAGTTTTTTTCGCAACATTAACCACCTTTCCCCTACCAAGGGGTGGCTCTAGAGAAATTCAATAACACATGATTACTGTTATATCAACACTTTAATTGCTGAATCAAAGATGAACCATATGCGCAGCAAAACGTCCACAACATTAGCTGCCTCACAGACTCCCACTGAAGGCTCATCGGCAGTATGTCGAACCCTCATACAAAAACTGTGCCATTGACCCCTATCTCTCGCATGCTCTTTCTCGTTTCCAGGATATTAAAGGGCTTTCCTTTCCAATTCCCTTTCCGCCCATAAATCTAACCCTATCTAGGTCTTCCTCGTCCCTGTTGCCCTGTCTTCTGTGTGTTATAATCTCCGTTCAACGGTCCATATGACAGAACCATCTCCAAATAATCCAAGCTTTTTTCACAAACGCTAACAGTTTTACATAACTCCATATTTCTTCTACGTATCTCCAAGTTTCTCACTTTAGGAATTCATATCAAGCGCTTCCATCTTCTTTCTTTCGTTATAATAATAATAATAATAATAATAATAATAATAATAATAATAATAATAATAATAATAATAATAATAATAACAATAATAATAACAACTGTATTTCAGATATAACACAGCACTCAAAAATGTAAAGCATGAAAAAAAGTTTAAAAAAAGTTAATGCCCAACAAAATCCACCAAACTGAACAGTTCTGTAAAAAATTCAAGAAATATAATACAGAAAAAACTATCGAAAAAAAAGAAAACCAAAATCAAAACTCCCATTAAAATCTTTACGTCGCTCGAGGTCCTGTGGGGAAGGCGTGTGTGTGTCCCTGGTCCCTTCCTTCCCTGGCGACACACGGGGATGACCACCGCCGTGGCCGCAGGGTTATGTGATTAAGCGAGGGTTGGGGGCGAGGATTACACGTCCTAAAACCCTCTCATTCACACACACAGACACACACGCACACACGCACGTACACGCGCATCAACAAACTTGTAATAAATGGGGAGGAGGGGAGTGGTAAATGAGGAAGGCGGAGACACTTTCGCGTTGCCGTATTTTCTCGTCCAGGGAGAAAATGGGCCCCTTTGTTGGATGTAGGGAAATTGTAACTGAAAATTCCCTAACGTTAGGGACCGCCTGTAAGATCTAGGGAAATTTTAACTGAAAATTCCCTAACGTTAGGGACCACCTGTAGGAGCTAAGGAAACTGTAAATGAAAATTCCCTAACGTTATGGACCCTCTGTAGGATCTAGGGAAATTGTGACTGAAAATTCCCTAACGTTAGGGACTGTCAGTAGGATTTAGGGAAGTTGTAACTGAAAATTCCCTAACGTTAGGGACCGTCTGCAGGATCTAGGGAAATTGTAACTGAAAATTCCCTATCGTTGGGGAAATTGCTATAAAGCGTTCTAAAATGTTAGGTGGAAACTTTAACAGAAATCCATAAAATGTAGCAAGAAAACGGGACGGAATTCTCCTGAATGTTGGGGGAAAAATGAAAAAGTAATCCAATAAAAAAGTTAGGCGAGAATCCAAAAGAATTTCCTGACTGGTATTGAAAGGTACAACTGAGTTTTACGAAATACTGAAAGACAATTCAACATAAACTCCCAAAGAACTAGGTGGAAGGGATAATGAATTCTTTTCTTTAGATCTCGGAAAGGAAAATAAAGACTGAAAGTACACTTACTTATATCTAAGATTGATACAAAACCGAAAACGGTCTAAACTTTGCTAGATCCCCGATGTTTCTTTCTTGGAATAAAGAAATTAGTTAAAATAATATTTATACAATATTTATATATATAAAGTAATAATCTACAGCTATATTATTCCCTCACGCCCGAACGCCGCATAACTCTCTCCCTTTTTTATTCACTAAAGTGAAAAATTCATTGACTGGAGAAGATTTTTTTTTCCGTCGCTTTGAGCTTTGAGGCGTAAAAAATTGGTGGTTCGGCCTCCTTTTCTCATTCTCTCCTCCTCAACTCGCTCTTTTTTTTCATACGTTTCTTCTTCTCCTCTCTGCGGAGCTGACAAGAGTAAAGTTCACTGTTTCTCTATCCCAAAGAGAAGTAATTTTCTGGCAGGAGTAGGCAATTTCTGTTGCATTGAACAATTTGTAGAGAAATGGAGACTTGACCTCTCTCTCTCTCTCTCTCTCTCTCTCTCTCTCTCTCTCTCTCTCTCTCTCTCAAGAGAAAAACTCCATAACAATAGTAAGTGTATTAGTTTCCTTAAACGTTCAGTAGGTGGTGGATTTGTCATTCGACCAGTCCTTCTCTCTCTCTCTCTCTCTCTCTCTCTCTCTCTCTCTCTCTCTCTCCCCAAGGAGCGAACTCCGTTGGCATGCAAATCAATCGGGAGCGCATTCTCTCAATCACGCCTTTCAACTGGGTGGCGATGGTTAGTTTGTCCCGGTGGAATGACGGATCATTTCGATTACCGGACACAAAAGAAGACGCCGCCAAGTGGTTGGTTGCATTCTGTTAGGTGCGACCGGGAATCGCCCTTGTTTTCCTTTCATTTTCACTTCCCTTCATTTATCTACTGCTGCTGCTGCTGCTTTTTTGCGTGTGGGGGGAAGGAAACGGGTAGGAGAGGGGTGGGGGAATATTCCCCTTCTGGAACAAACAAGCGCGCACGCACACGCGCGCGCACACACACACACACCACTGCAACGCTCTCCCCAATGCAGCTGCAGCTGCTGATGGAATTTGTTATGGCATGGCCTGTGTAAGGCTTCAGTGAATAAAACATATATCAACACGCTTTCCACGCCATTAAGGCCACGTCATGGGGGTGGGGATGTTGGGAAGGTGGCGTGAGGAAAACTTGGTTTATTTGCATGACAAGGAAAAATGGATTATTTATTGACTCACGTGGATACATAATATAATATATATATATATATATATATATATATATATATATATATATATATATATATATATATATATATATATATACATACATATATATACACACACACACACACATATATATATATATATATATATATATATATATATATATATATATATATATATAATGTGTGTGTCAAATAATCACACACAATGCACAATCTTTATCGGAACATCGGAGAGAGAGAGAGAGAGAGAGAGAGAGAGAGAGAGAGAGAGAATACATAATCTTTTCCGGAACATCACACACACACACACACACACACACACACACACACACACGCACACACACACAGAGAGAGAGAGAGAGAGAGAGAGAGAGAGAGAGAGAGAGAGAGAGAGAGAGAGAGAGAGGAAAAAAAAATTGGAAAATGAGAAATCAACAGCCATAAATCTCTATCGAATATTCATTCAGCGGAAGGAAGGCTAAAACCCGGCGGCAGCTGCGCAGATCTCGTTAGTAAGGATTTGCCATCAACAATGACCCAATGCTTAAGCCCCTTTGAGTGCGGAATGGGGAACGGAGAGGGGGGGGGGCGTTTTTTGGGGAGGAGGGATAAAAGATGGAAGGGGAGGAATGGGGCGAGGGAGGGAGGGAGGGGGTGAGTAAGGGGAAGGGGAAGGGAAGAAGGAAAAGTAAGGTATAAGGGAGGTGGTTTACGGGAGAACGAAGAGATGAAAGGCGGAAGAAGGGTAGGGGTTTTGGACTAGGGGAAGGGGAGAAAAGATAGGAGTGATGTTTTAAGGGGGGAGGAAGGAAGGAAGAGGTGGGGAGGGGGTAACAGGGGTAGGGGGAGAACGATAAGGAAGAGTAAGCAAGATGGGTGATGAACGCTGTTATCCTCAGGCATTGCTGACTTGGGGGGGGGAGAGGGTGCAATGATGGACCAGGGGGTGGCAGGCATAAAGAGGAGAGGGATTGGTATAATATTATCCATTGAGGGAAGAAAAAGTCCGTGATACAATGGTAGTTATACGGAGTATCAATTTACTGGGGCCGTGTGTGTAAGATCGATTTCCGCCCGGTTTTGGCGAAAATGGCGGGAGTTGCTGGGGGCTTATCAACACCCTCCAGGCCGTGCTGGTTCACTGAGTAATTTAGCAAGACGCAAATCCGTTTTCCGAGTACCATGCTTCCGGAAAATAAGGATTATCAGTCATATTAACAAAATAAAGGCTTAACAACAATCTAAGACAGTAAATGCAAGCAAAATTAACCACTAAACGAAAACTTTCCACACTACAACAAACGTTTTCAAATCAATCCACACACAACGGTTTTCAGCTACGTCCACAGTATGCAACTGAACGCCCTTCTCTCTACAGGGTCTGGCCACACCAATACATGCATAATGACAGCCTCTGAAACCACCGCATCTCCAGGCCACGAGGGCGATTGATTCACTGTGAAACCAGGTGGCTTTTAGTTAGGTAAACGTCCTGACGCCCTGTGTGGGGCATAGGCCCTTGTTTAATGGCATTATGGCATGAGAGGTTTATGATGGTTGTAAATGACGGTTACCAGAATTGTATAGGACTTTGGAGTTCTCACCCAACTTGAAAATAACAACGGTATATATATATATATATATACATACATATATATATATATATATATATATATATATATATATATATATATATATATATATATGTATTGTGAAATATATAAAAACACCCTGTGGTCTGTTTGGTAGCAACCTCGCTTATCAGGCAAGAGGACCCAGCTTCGAATCCTGGTCAGGAACAGCCAGATGGGTAAGCCTGTTGGCAATCTAGGCAATCAATTACGTACCTGGCGATTAGTCGACCATGGTTGGTCGCAAGGATGGAAAAGGATTTTTAGGGGATAAGTTCCCCATCCCAAATGACTTGCTGTGAACCTGAAGGCCAAATTTGATTGAGATTTCTTAGACAATTATTATATATATCTGCGAAGCAAGATCTATTTGTGATGTTATATTTAGCTGGGCAACAACAATGAGCAATAACCTTTGGATTTAACCATGGCATGTTTACAGCCCCTAAAGAGACCTTTAACAAAGTATTTTAGCAAAATCTTAAATTTAAAGATTTACCTTTACATGTACACTAATAACTTCATTTAACAGCACTTTCAAATCAACCCTGACAAAATGGCATCAGTCTATTTCCACTGCTCAAAATGTCTTATTCTCTCCCCATTTCTTCTTTTGTGTCTACTGTTACCTTCTGAGTATTTTTTCCCCTCATAAGCTTCCTTTTCACAAATACCAACGCTAATTTGGTATGGAATTCTGACTGGTATCCAATCTAATATCTTTTTCAAACTAGAGAAAGCAATTCTATAAATTTTATGAGAAATAAAAGTAAGACAAAACTGCTTTCAAAGAATATTTCTTTACCACAGCTTCTCCAACATCTTGTGAAACTCGTTCACCTGCACCTAACATTGTCTTTAGTTTTGGTGCCTTCTACTGATTTCCTAAAATCTGATGACAACAATTTCTCTACATCCAACTGGGTTCATCTAATTTTAGAACGGCATCTCCTAAATTGTTCTAAATATTGATTGATAGCTTCGTAGCACTGCTTCTTCCACGTAGTTTTAAGATGGACTCTCTTGTGAAGCAAGAATTAAGAAGAGGTTCTGAATCTGTCTGGTCAATCTTCCCTCTGGTTCCAATGCTAAGCCTTTCAGACGTTGATCTCTTATTACTTCGTGAAACTAGATGGTCAGTGTCTCTGTTTTAAAGGTCGACAGAGATATCGGATATTTTGCTGAAGGTGTTCATTATCGTTTTTCGAACATCACATTGTATATATATGAGTGATGTTCACTGAGCATAGATAGGGGTGCGTTTCTGTTCCTCTAGACGTTCGTGTCCAAAAATGTATATTCTTACAGGCCTCTATGACCATCCACATATAAATATACGTACAAAGATGCAAATATACACACACACATATATATATAATAAAAGTAACCCTCAAATATATATATATATATATATATATATATATATATATATATATATATTTTGCTTATATAATATATAATAATGTGCAACCCTTGAAAATGTAATAAATATGTTTACGAAACGTCTTCTTCACTTCACCAGGAATAAATGATCATTTTTAGCCAAGTCTTTGTGTCCTCACTGATATACATACATATAAATTTTCATAAACACACACACACACGGACACACACACACATCAGGCTGATACCATTATCTATCCCAGCGTAAATGTAACAGCGTATATATATATATATATATATATATATATATATATAAATATATATATATATATATATATATATATATATATATATATATATATATATATACTGTATATATATATATATATATATGTATATATATATTCATACATATATATATATACATTATACTGTACATCATACATATCCATGCATGCATCATACATCTTCACATGAACAAAAACACACAGAGACGCTACCCAATCCATACAACCGCACAACCGCGAAATAAAAGTAAAAAAGTAAAAAAAAAAACCGTAATCTCCATATATATTCGTTTGGGTTCGCCTCTTCCAAGAACCCGTTTGATACGCGGATGGCGAAGAGAGTGATTGAGAAGGATCATGAGCGAGCTGACAAATCCCAAATCGCAACCAAAGCACTTTCTCTCTCTCTCTCTCTCTCTCTCTCTCTTCTCATTCCGCGATTCACCTTAACCCTTTGTGTCGCATCAGCGACTTCCAGATATGTCAACAGACGTATTGCATTAGTGGCTGGTGTTTGGAAGGGTGGGGGATGGAGTGGGGTTAGGATGTTGTGGGAGGTATTGAAAAGTGGGAAAATGCCTGTCTGTCTAACTATCTATCTATTATTTTCATCAGCATACCCAATATATGTAACAATCTATATCTACCATTTTCATCAACACATCCAGTAAGCCTATCAATCTATTAATATATATATATATATATATATATATATATATATATATATATATATATATATATATATATATATATATATATATATACTTGTTCATCCATATTAAGAATAGTGTTAACCCTATGATTTTCAAGTACTATTATGGAATGAGGTTGTAGCCACAACCTCATCTAAACAAGGCTACAACCCACTACAGTCCACTATCCGCCAGATATTAATTCACACAATTTAACATACGTAGAACAGGTGATTGGGGTCTCTGGCTTTGAGGAAAAGTTTTCTCCTACAAAAAATGGCATCAAATCCCTGTACCTAGACTGTTCAAGGCTTGTATATAATGGAAAATATTAAGCTAAATTTGCAATGTATAGCTTTAACTCTCAATAATTATCCTTTCATTATTCAGTATATATGTGAATAAATACACCTTCAAGTTCTTTTCTGTGTATTCATAATTACATATTTCTGACTCACATCGGGAACGAACCTCGGTCTCCCGAGTGAAAGGGCTGGCACTCGGGAGACCGAGGTTCGTTCCCGATGTGCGTCAGGAATTTATTTCTGTGAAACACGTGCTCTTGTGTTCAATATTTCCATTCATAAGCAGATATATGCTAATGATCGTATCAGCTTAAATAGGTCATCACATTTGATTCCATCTCCAACTTCTTCTTCTTCTTCTTCTTCTTCTTCTTCTTCTTCTTCTTCTTCTTCTTCTTCTTCTTCTCAGTTTAATCCCCAGTTGGGGTCGCCGGGAGTTTACAGTGACCTCACAGAGCAGTTAGACAATGTATTCCAGTCCATCTGAGACATACCTTACGAAGGAGAAGAAGTTGTAAAAGATATATGAAAGACTGCATTCGAGAAGATACGAGAGACAACAGAATAAACGAAGGTAGATAGAAACACCTGGAAAAGGCTGATGAAAAACAGCGGCCCCGACAAAGGAATGAGCATCAGTGTGAAGTCTAAATTTAACTGACCCGTCTGTTGTGTTACACAGCGTGCATGAGTGTCATACACAACCTCGTCTAGGGAAGGCTGCATGAGGGTGTCTTTTCAAGTGCAATTCAACAATTCAACTCTGTTACAGCTTTCGATGGTTTAAAAGCAATAAACAAATGCCATGATACCAAGTAAACAATCTGACAAACAAAGCCAACACACGGGGCAAACAATAGCAAAGTCGAAAGTTAGTAAACACAGCACTTGTACCGGAAGGTCACTGAATTGCCAGAAACCATTTAAAGGGAACGAACCGGAAGCTTCGTGGCAGGCCTATTACACACTCAGAAGCTCATGATATCGACAGCGATTGATGATAATCGTTTCGTTAAGTGAAAAGAAACAAACCTATAAACATCCTGATATTAAAAGCTAAAAGATCGCGAGAGTAAAAACAACACTACAGGAGCAGCAACAACGCAAGAATCGCGGGCAAAACATCTGAAGCAGAGCAACCCTAAACTGCGCCTATGTCTGTCTCAACTCACAGATAGTCCTACTGGTAATACATATTAAAAAAAATGATTTAACTATAAAACATAAAAAGCGAACATTAAAACAAAATGAAAACCACAACCCAACAATCAAAAACAAACAAAAATAAGCCAAGCAACAAACGAAACAACCGCTTACTTACTCGGAACATCACAAACCGCGGGGGGAAAACATTTAAGTAGCGAACGCGCCCAAACAACAGAAGCTCGCGGCGCGAGTCAAAGACGAACCAAGAAGACGTAACCGGGGATAATTCACACACACACACAAACAAAGAGCCGTAATATCAAAAGCAACAGACGATAATTATTTCATTACGGCAAATGAGAGTCGTACAGGACCGGCCTATTAAGCCGGCTTCCACGTGACGTGTGAAATATAATTAACCAATTAGAACCAATCCGGGGAGGCCCGTTTGTCTCTCTTAGGACGATCACGCGAGATGACACGCGCGCAAATCCTTTAATGGCTATATGCTGCCTTTGAACCAACGTCTCTGGCTGTGTGTGTGTTTGTGCGTGCATGTGCGTGTGTGTGTGTGTGTGAACGTTCTCCTTTATTAAATGGAGGTTATACGGTCTTCGTGCTACCAGGACCTTACATAGATCCCTTAGCAATTACAGAGGCCTAGTACATGTATATAGCGTTTATTCAGTTCACTACTGCTTCTACCACAACTACTATTATTACCACCGAGTAAACAAGAAGCGCAGCCTTAGTTAGTGAAGTAAATTCTATTATTATTATTATTATTATTATTATTTTATGAGCCCGCCTCTTCTGAAGTAATTGACGTTAATATTCTCCCTCTTAATGAATGAAATTAAACGCTCTGCAGAAACACCGAAAGGTTTCAAGATTACAAAAACAATACACCAATGTCCGTTGACATCTCAACTTCAAGCATAAACGGTATGAGAATACTCTCTCTCTCTCTCTCTCTCATCCACATATCCAGTGACCATTTAAACCTCTTTCTCTATTTCTCTCTCTCACTTTCACACATGTCGAGTGAACCTTTAAACCTTTCTCTCTCTCTCTCTTTCTCTCTCATCCACATATCCAGCGACCATTTAAACCTCTTTCTCTACTTCTCTCTCTCACTTTCACACATGTCGAGTGAACCTTGAAGCCTTTCTCTCTCTCTCTCTCTCTCTCTCTCTCTCTCTCTCTCTCTCTCTCTCTCTCTCTCACACACACACACACACATACACACGCGTACACATCCACATACCCAGTGACCATTTAAACCTCTTTCTATTCCTCTCTGACATTCACACATATCGAGTGAACATTTAAACCTGTGTGTGTGTGTGTGTGTGTGTCCTAAAACTAAACACAAGCGACAAGGAACGGGAAGAAAATAATCCCCCTTCCCATTCTCACGAGTGGGACCCTTGACTGCGATCGCCCGAAATGCGCATCTCGTGAGTCTGCTGTTTAAACAGCGCCGAACTCGAAGCACCTGACTTTTCCCAGATATCTAATTAGTAGCTTCCCCTCGCTTTCGTACGACGAGGGGAGGCAGCGGAAAAGGGTAGAGCCCCCCTGTTAAGTTTTTATCCCATCGCCTTCCAGTTACAGGGGATTAAAGTTGCTAAGGTCGAATAGCGATTAACAGAAAGCGATTGTTGATCTATCTATCTAGATTTTGCTAGCCTAGTGCTGGCACGGGCTCTTGCTCTTCAGCAGCCCGGAATAACTGTTGGTCATCTCAGAATGCAACGCCTTTGGTGGTCGTTAATAACGATACTGAAATAAATATTAAATTAATTAAAAAATCAATAAAAAATGAGAGAGAGTGACAGGATATGTAAATGAATAAAACAAGTGTACATACTTACATTTAAATCGTTTAAATGTAAATGTATATATATATATATATATATATATATATATATATGTTTTATTAATTTACTCATATATATATATCCATATATATATATAAATATTGGGTCATATATATATATATTGCCCAGGTATATTTGCTTTATTAATTTATGGCCCAGTGGATAACGCCCTTGCTTTCCACCTATCCCCGATGAGTCAGAAATTTATTTCTGTTCCACCTTTTTATTCATTTACATTTAAATTATTTAACAGATAATATATATATATATATATATTGTTTTATTAATTTACATATCCGATGACCATTCATTTACAAAGATACTGAAATAATAAATAAATAATTAATTAATTAATAAATCAATAAAAATGAGGGAAAGTGATCGGATATATAAATGAATAAAACAAGTATAAACATTTACATTTAAATAGTTTAAATTTAAATCGTATATATATGTTTTATTCCTTTATATATCCAATCACTCTCCTTTCTTATTCAATGACATTTCAACGATTTAACTGATAATTTACAGATAGTTAACTAACAACCCAACACGAAATAAATCAAATGAGTAAATAACTAAACAAGAGAGGCAATTTGTTTATATTTACTGCTGACGTCAGCAACACCATATAGTAGGCTCGCTCCCTCCTTGTTCGTTAACTTCATTTGTGAGAACTTGACCAAAAGGTCGGATGGACGATGGAACCTTTGGGGCTAATGGTCCTTTGCCAGAGAGAGAGAGAGAGAGAGAGAGAGAGAGAGAGAGAGAGAGAGAGAGAGAGAGAGAGAGAGAGAGAGTTAATTTCGTTAATCCGTATAGTCAACTACAAAGGTCCGAGACGAAGACTTCATGTGAATGAAGAGAGAGAGAGAGAGAGAGAGAGAGAGAATCGATTTCGTTAATCGGCCAGGTTAACCACAAAACTCTACGACGAGGACTTCGTGTAAATGAAGAGAGAGAGAGAGAGAGAGAGAGAGAGAGAGAGAGAGAGAGAGAGTTATTTCGTTAATCGTATAGCCAACAACAAAAGTCCGAGACGAGGACTTCGTGAAATGAAGAGAGAGAGAGAGAGAGAGAGAGAGAGAGAGAGAGAGAGAGAGAGAGAGAGAGAGAGAGTTAATTTCGTTAATCGTATAGCCAACAACAAAAGTCCAAGACGAGGACTTCGTGTAAATGAAGAGAGAGAGAGAGAGAGAGAGAGAGAGAGAGAGAGGGAGAGAGAGAGAGAGAGAGAGAGAGAGAGAGAGATTACCTGGTGACGAAATGTTAGGGCCTACATGGACTGTTTCAGAGCAGTAGGGTGAAGATTACCTCGTCGAGGCCCTTCATTTTTTACCCTACCTCCCTCTCCATCCTCAGCAACGACCCACGACACTCTACTAACACCAGGTACACAACTCACTGCTTTGTCGAGTCGTACTGGATTTTTATTGAAGTGAACCTATACCGTTCCTTCCCTCACTCACTTCGGGGATCGAATGCAGGTTCCTGGTTAGTAAGCCAACGTTACCATGGCATTGTGAAGACAAGTACAGAGAGAGAGAGAGAGAGAGAGAGAGAGAGAGAGAGAGAGAGAGAGAGAGAGAGAGCATGGGCTAATAAGAGAGAGAAAAAAGTTAGTACCTTAGTTTAACTATGGGCCACTTAGCTGATTAACAGCTCTCCTAGGGCTGGCCCGAAGGATTAGATTTATTTTACGTGGCTAAGAACCAATTGGTTACCTAGCAACGGGACCTACAGCTTATTGTGGAATCCGAACCACATTATAGCGAGAAATGAATTTCTATCACCAGAAATAAACTCCTCTTATCCTTCATTGGCCGGTCGGAGATTCGAACTCGCGGCCAGCTGAGTGCTAGCTGAGAACGGAACCCACCCACCCAACGAGGAGAGAGAGAGAGAGAGAGAGAGAGAGGCATGGGGAGTAAAGGAAGCCCATATTTTGATTGATTAAAATCACATAAACGATAAAGAGATACTAGTGACTTTAACTGAAAAATATAGACCGATCCAATAGTCTTTT
>NC_089791.1:25585887-25615887 GCF_040412425.1 Macrobrachium rosenbergii | reverse complement strand
TTGTCTATTCATCCACTTTTTTTCTGCCCGCCCTCAGATCTTAAAAACTCCCGAGGCTAGAGGGCTGCAAACTGGATGCTGATCATCCACCTCCAATCACCAAACATACCAAATTGCGGCCCTCTAGTCTCAGTTGTTTTTATTTTATTTATAATGTTAAATTTTGCCATGATGCCAGCAACACAGGCCACCACCGGAGCCGTGACTGAGAGTTTCATACAGCATTATACGCTGTACAGAAAACTCGACTGCGCCGAAGAAACTTCGGCGCATTTTTTACTTGTTTTAAGAGCAGAGGCCGCTAGGACTAAAAACCCAATTCACTTATCAAGCCAACGATCAATTGTTTGGTTTACGCAAATTGGCGTCGCAACAGTTAAGGTTACGGACGAACCAGACTGATCTAAAACAGGAAAATACTATTTAAAAAACAACATTGGAAATGGATTCACTGACTGATTAAAATTTACCTGGCGCCAAAACTGTACGGTCATTGGCTCCGAACATCAGAAATACTACATTAATTAATTACTGTAATGCAACTTATTGGACTGAGACACCATATAATGAATATGATTCACTTTTATATTGTTGAAATAAGCACCTAAAAACAACAAATATAAAAGAGGCTTTTCGTGAACAACAACTTATGGTGACGTCACGCCATGCGGTTCTGTTTCTGTCTTGCAAACGGATGAAGCAGAAGGATGAGAGGAAGGAGAGGAAAGTCCAAAAAGGGATGAGAGGAAGGAGAGGAAAGTCCAAAAAAGGATGAGAGGAAGGAGAGGAAAGTCCAAAAAAGGATGAGAGGAAGGAGAGGAAAGTCCAAAAAAGGAAGAGAGGAAGGAGAGGAAAGTCCAAAAAAGGATGAGAGGAAGGAGAGGAAAGTCCAAAAAAGGATGAGAGGAAGGAGAGGAAAGTCCAAAAAGGATGAGAGGAAGGAGAGGAAAGTCCAAAAAAGATGAGAGGAGAGGAGAGAAAGTCCAAAAAGGAAGAGAGGAAGGAGAGGAAAGTCCAAAAAAGGAAGAGAGGAAGGAGAGGAAAGTCCAAAAGGAAGAGAGGAAGGAGAGGAAAGTCCAAAAAGGAAGAGAGGGAAGGAGAGGAAAGTCCAAAAAGGATGAGAGGAAGGAGAGGAAAGTCCAAAAAAGGGAGAGAGGAAGGAGAGGAAAGTCCAAAAAGTAAGAGAGGAAGGAGAGGAAAGTCCAAAAAAGGAAGAGAGGAAGGAGAGGAAAGTCCAAAAAAGGAAGAGAGGAAGGAGAGGAAAGTCCAAAAAAGGAAGAGAGGAAGGAGAGGAAAGTCCAAAAAAGGATGAGAGGAAGGAGAGGAAAGTCCAAAAAAGGAAGAGAGGAAGGAGAGGAAAGTCCAAAAAAGGAAGAGAGGAAGGAGAGGAAAGTCCAAAAAAGGAAGAGAGGAAGGAGAGGAAAGTCCAAAAAAGGAAGAGAGGAAGGAGAGGAAAGTCCAAAAAAGGAAGAGAGGAAGGAGAGGAAAGTCCAAAAAAGGAAGAGAGGAAGGAGAGGAAAGTCCAAAAAAGGATGAGAGGAAGGAGAGGAAAGTCCAAAAAAGGATGAGAGGAAGGAGAGGAAAGTCCAAAAAAGGTGAGAGGAAGGAGAGGAAAGTCCAAAAAGGAAGAGAGGAAGGAGAGGAAAGTCCAAAAAGGAAGAGAGGAAGGAGAGGAAAGTCCAAAAAGGAAGAGAGGAAGGAGAGGAAAGTCCAAAAAGGAAGAGAGGAAGGAGCGGAAAGTCCAAAAAGGATGAGAGGAAGGAGAGGAAAGTCCAAAAAGGAAGAGAGGAAGGAGAGGAAAGTCCAAAAAAGGATGAGAGGAAGGAGAGGAAAGTCCAAAAAAGGAAGAGAGGAAGGAGAGAAAAGTCCAAAAAAGGAAGAGAGGAAGGAGAGAAAAGTCCAAAAAAGGAAGAGAGGAAGGAAAGTCCAAAAAAGAAAGAGAGGAAGGAGAGGAAAGTCCAAAAAAGGAAGAGAGGAAGGAGAGGAAAGTCCAAAAGGAAGAGAGGAAGGAGAGGAAAGTCCAAAAAGGAAGAGAGGAAGGAGAGGAAAGTCCAAAAAGGAAGAGAGGAAGGAGAGGAAAGTCCAAAAAAGGATGAGAGGAAGGAGAGGAAGGTCCAAAAAAGGAAGAGAGGAAGGAGAGGAAAGTCCAAAAAGGAAGAGAGGAAGGAGAGGAAAGTCCAAAAAAGGAAGAGAGGAAGGAGAGGAAAGTCCAAAAAGGATGAGAGGAAGGAGAGGAAAGTCCAAAAAGGATGAGAGGAAGGAGAGGAAAGTCCAAAAAGGATGAGAGGAAGGAGAGGAAAGTCCAAAAAGGAAGAGAGGAAGGAGAGGAAAGTCCAAAAGGAAGAGAGGAAGGAGAGAAAAGTCCAAAAAGGAAGAGAGGAAGGAAAGTCCAAAAAGAAAGAGAGGAAGGAGAGGAAAGTCCAAAAAGGAAGAGAGGAAGGAGAGGAAAGTCCAAAAAGGAAGAGAGGAAGGAGAGGAAAGTCCAAAAGGAAGAGAGGAAGGAGAGGAAAGTCCAAAAAGGAAGAGAGGAAGGAGAGGAAAGTCCAAAAAAGGAAGAGAGGAAGGAGAGGAAAGTCCAAAAAAGAATGAGAGGAAGGAGAGGAAAGTCCAAAAAAGGAAGAGAGGAAGGAGAGGAAAGTCCAAAAAGGATGAGAGGAAGGAGAGGAAGGTCCAAAAAGGAAGAGAGGAAGGAGAGAAAAGTCCAAAAAGGAAGAGAGGAAGGAAAGTCCAAAAGAAAGAGAGGAAGGAGAGGAAAGTCCAAAAGGAAGAGAGGAAGGAGAGGAAAGTCCAAAAAAGGAAGAGAGGAAGGAGAGGAAAGTTCAAAAAAGGAAGAGAGGAAGGAGAAAGAGGTTGGGGAGAATGAGACAATGGATGAAGGGAGACGAAAATGAGAAAGAGGCAGGAAGAAAGTAAAACAGGAATAGGACAAAAAGGAGAAAGATGAGGAAAAGAAGGATGAAAAATTTTTGATGGAAGGGAAAAATAACAAAAAAAAGAGGAAGAGGAAAGAGGACAGAAGAATGGAAATAAGTGAGAATGGGGAACACGAAGAAGAAAATAAGGAAATGGCAGTAGCAGACACTTAAAAGAAAGAAAATGAGTGGCTGGTGAGGAACTAGATGGTAGGGAAAAATGACAAAAAAGCGGAAGAAGAGGAAGAGGACAGGAGAATGAAAATAAGAGAATGGTGGTATAAAGGAAAAGAAAATAAAGAAACGGAAGTAGCAGACAATGAGAATAAAGAAAATGAGTGGCTGGCTGGTGAGGAACTAGATTTAGAAGAAAGGGGAGCGGGACAGTGAGTGCATGGCGGCGGTCGGGAATGACTGGGTGGGAAGTCGGGGTTTGAGAATTGGGATGGGGGTCGAGTTGGGGTGGGGAAGGTGGGGTGGGAGGGGTGTTCAAGACGTAATTGAAACAAGGTGTTCCCCGTCTTGTTTTGGGTTATCCAATCGCGGGCGCCAACTTGGAAGGGCCCATGTTTTTGATTAGCCAGGCGATGTTTTTCGGGTGGTTTACGTGATGCTTATCGCCGAATACATCTCGTTAGCACAAGCGTACATTCAATTACGGAGGGTTAAATTTTCCTGTGCTGTCATGCAACGGGTCCTTTTGTTATTGCTCTTGTGGGTGAGGGGTGGGGGGTGGGGGGGATTGCGATTTTCACGGTACAAAGCAGTAGACTCCCCTTCTGTCTGCTTGCCTGTGTCTGACGATTTATATATAGACTATATACATCTTCTGCCTGTCTGTCGGTCTGTAGGACTATTTACATATTCACTCTACATCTTACTGAATGTCAACGTTCATGGAAAAAAGGTGTATGACATACATAAAATTCTCATATATATATATATATATATATATATATATATATATATATATATATATATATATATATATATATATATATATATATATATATATATATATATATATATATATATATATATATATATATATACATGGATACTGGTACCCTCAAAGCACATACATATACCAATACCACACGTACGAGAATAGTAAAACCTGGTCCCGTCCAGTCATAAATCACACCGGGAACAAGAAAATTACTGAACACCCAATACCAAGGCAAGCAATGCCTCGCATTACAACGGCGGACAATACTCCGCGATTGGTCGGCGCAACATTTCCGACATTAACGAGCGGAGAATAAAAGAATAAAAGAATAAAAGAATAAGAGCGAAAGAGGTGTCGTTTCGTTTACTTTCCATGAACACGAATGTAACGCGTCGGTGGATCAACCCGGCCGGCCACCGCGCCGTAGCGAACATGATTTGGTCCGCAGCCGACGGCCGCCCGGCCGTCCCCGGCACGCTCGGTTAATTAGTGCAACGTTATCTTAATAATGATGTACGCGCTATTCGTCGCTAATTGGGGATATGCTACGCGTATGAGCTACCATGAGAGAGAGAGAGAGAGAGAGAGAGAGAGAGAGAGAGAGAGAGAGAGAGAGAGAGAAGGTTAAGCCCTCTCATGTATGTCGGTTAGGTTTGAACAGGGTGAAGGTTTGTCGAACATACTGTAGGTATTTGTATCGGTGTGAGTTATATACATAGTATACATTTCAATGTTGCTTTATACTTGCCTTGGGGAAATCGTTGTAGGTAAGACTTTATAGAAGTTGCTCTATATATATATATATATATATATACATATACATATATATATATATATATATATATATATATATATATATATATATATATATATATATATATATATATATATATAATACTGTTGGATGTGAGTGATTCAATTACATTTTTGTCGAAAAGAATTTATCATGTCTGATAGAGCATATAAAGAAGCAGGTTACGGCTAGAGATCTCAAGATAATAGGAATGGCTCAGTAAAAGCCACCAATACGAATACAAGAAATAGAATGAAGAAAATCATTGGTAAACAGGAATTAAATATGTCGGTCAGACCTCGAAGACCCAAGAAAAATACCTAGAAAAAATGAAACTGAGGTGATATGCGTAAAAAAAAAGGAAGAATTAAAAATAAATAAATAAACAAACAGATAAACGAAAAATAAATAAACAAAATAGATATATAAATGAATAAATAAATATATAAAGCGAAATACACGTTTACAGAGAATGATAGTTATTTGCAATGCAGGAAAAGTTTGAATTTGTCGTTTACCTTAGGATTATAGGTAAGGCTTATAAAAGTTGCTATATATACAATATATATATATATATATATATATATATATATATATATATATATATATATATATATATATATATATATATATATATATATATATATATATATATATATATATATATATGACAAAAATTCTCCAAAATCCTCAGTGACGACCAAACAGTAATAGGATAGCATCTTACATCGCTGAAGCCATATCGGTGATCTCGAAGAGAGTTGCTGAATTCGAAGAAATTGATAGGAGAGCAGTCAGTCGAGTTTCAAATAATATAGCAATATTAAGAATAATATATATACATATATATGTATTAATGTATGTATATATATATATAAATACATATATATGTATATATATAACTAAAAAGTGCCTTTTTGGTATACCTTCTCATATTGAAGGCATTTCCCACCTGCAACCCAGCCCATTCATGCATCGGAGGTGCTTACAGCTATCCTGTAAGGTACAGAATCACCTTGGATTACAGAAATTTGTATCTCGAGATTCCTTCACATAGCGCGAAGCAGCTCGATGTTGCTTTGGCAACCTGACAGAACTGTCATTCCTTGACCGTATTTTCTTAGAAAAAAAAAATATTGCAAAGGTGAGTGACTCCACTCTGTAAGTAACATCAGCAAACAGGACCTTGCAGATGTGTGTGTGTGTGTGCGTGTGTGTGTGTTAATAGCTTATATACATTTATGAGGTATTGACCGGTATGTTTGGCCAGCCATATGAGAGCCATTATTCAGCTCTGTGGTCTGGTTAATAATAATAATAATAATAATAATAATAATAATAATAATAATAATAATAATAATAACCCGGTGTGTATCCACCTACTCCGAGGTGCTAGCACTAAACATGGCGGAAGCTCCTTGGGACGCCATGTTTAGAACTAGCCCCTCGGGGATCAAAATATTATATAAACCCATTTCTATATTGTATATTGCGAGGTCGACAAATTATATTGATAAACAATATCTTCGTGCGGCCGCCTACTTTACTTAGCACGGGTTTACCCTGGACTTTAACAAAGGTGGCTACATACCGGTTAATACCCGCTTATGATTCAAATTCTAAATGCGAACACTAGCACTAGCCAATACTAGTTCATGAAACCGGCTACACATTTTGTTAATCTCGCACTCAACCGATCTTGCAACTGATTCCATACTGCAGTTATTCTGCCACACGTAATATTTCACGAGATCGTTCTTTACAGCGCATAAAATCCAATCATAATTATCATAATATACAGTACACTACAAGTTATTATACAGCACAGAGAGAGAGAGAGAGAGAGAGAGAGAGAGAGAGAGAGAGAGAGAGAGAGAGAGAGAGAGAGAGCATCAGGAGTAAAATAGAAAGAGAGAGAGAGAGAGAGAGAGAGAGAGAGAGAGAGAGAGAGAGAGAGAGAGAGAGAGAGAGAGTAAAAGACAGTATGAGGAATAAGAGAGAGAGAGAGAGAGAGAGAGAGAGAGAGAGAGAGAGAGAGAGAGAGAGAGAGAGAGAGAGAGAGAGAGAGCATGGGAAATAATAGAGAATATGGGGAATAAGAGAGAGAGAGAGAGAGAGAGAGAGAGAGAGAGAGAGAGAGAGAGAGAGCATAGGAAATAAAAGAGAAAGAGAGAGTATGGGGAATAAAGAGAGAAAGAGAGAGAGAGAGAGAGAGAGAGAGAGAGAGAGAGAGAGAGAGAGAGAGAGAGAGACGCGACTAGCGTGTTACAGGTTAACTTATGTTAAGCCATGTGCATTCATTCATTAAGGATTCTCAGATCTGATGATATCTTGACCAAATACATCGATGTAATTTATCTGTCCATTCATAATTCATGCGTTTTCCGAATCAGTTAGGACCTGAGTAGATGATTAAGGAAAACCCGTTTGTCAGTGGACGGAGCAGAGATCTCTGAGCGCCACATTATTGTACAAACGACTTGATTTTAATCCTGCAATAGATAATTCTGTTATATTTATAAAAGAACTGATTTTAATCCTGCAATAGATAATTCTGATATATTTATAAAAAGAACAAATTTTAATCTTGCAATAGATAATTCTATTATATGTATAAAAGAAAAGATTTCGATACCGCAATTTTAAATTCTATTACAAATTTTATAAAAAAGATTTTAATGCTGCAATATGTAACTCTCTTACATTGTATAAAAAGATTTTAACGATGCAATACGTAATTCTATTATATTTATAAAAAGAAAATATTTTAATGCTGCAATATGTAAGTCTTTTATAAAAAGAAACGATTGTAATGCTGCAATATGTAATTCTTTTATATTCATAAAAGTAAAGGATTTTAATGCTGCAATACGTAATTCTATTATATTTATAAAAAAAGATTTTAATGCTGCAATATGTAACTCTATTATATTATTTAAAAAATTATTTTAATGCTGCAATTTGTAATTCTATTATATTCATAAGAAAGAAAATAACTCAGAGATGCCTGACAAGCGATGACGTCATTCTCTCAAGGCAAAAAAAAAAAAGTTGAAATTCTAAAGAGAAAATAGAAAATACAAAACCCAACTTATCCAATTATCATGCAAACGCATTGATGTTACTGCTGCAGTATCTAATTCTATCATATTTATAAAAATATTATAACGCAGAAATGACTGACAAGTGATGACGTCACTCTGTCAAGGTTAAAAAAAAAAAAGAGCTGAAATTTAAAAAAGAAAATAAACAATAGACAACTCAACTCATCCAATATATCAACCCAGCCTACAAAACTATAAACGAATTGGAAAACCAGGAATCGATTTGTTGGAACAAACGAGTGGATCAAAGGATCGAGAAAGTTGACAGCCATGCACGGGCGGTTCCTCATGCACGGACACAGGAAAGCGAAAAGGGAGTAAGGATAGCGACTTCATCCCTTATTTAAAAAACGTAGCGGATGGTTCTACGTCCTAAGTAGCCATCCTGCCAATATGAAATACTTGTTTAACGTAAACACGGACACACATAGACATATATACATACATATACTGTATATATACATACATACATACATACATATATATATATATATATATATATATATATATATATATATATATATATATATATATATATATATGTGTGTGTGTGTGTGTGTGTGTATTGAGAGAGAGAGAGAGAGAGAGAGAGAGAGAGAGAGAGAGAGAGAGAGAGAGAGAGAAAATGCGCTTGATTTATACGGGTACAGTATGAAATATCAAAGCACAGGAAATGTTCTCCCCATATATATATATATATATATATATATATATATATATATATATATATATATATATATATATATATATATATATGAGAGAGAGAGAGAGAGAGAGAGAGAGAGAGAGAGAGAGAGAGAGAGAGAGAGAGAGAGAGAGAGAGAGAGATTGTCTGCTTTGTATGTGAACACAGTAAAAACTGCGTAGCATTGGCAAAAACTCTCACCCACCCCAACCGGGCCCCCTCGTAAAAAAAAAAAAATCAGGCATTCCTTCTCTGTCCAAACCTTCATTATCGAGGGCCTATCATCGACGCCTTTTAACATTCCCATGAGCCCGTGTATGCCATCGGGAAAGCGCATACACGCACCTCCCCGTATGTATGCCCATCTCGGAGGGGTATGGGCGTGAATTATTCAAGTGACTGGCATCCATTTTCATTCGTCAACGTCACACTTTTGAAGGAAGTGTTTGGGAACGTCACGCTTTCTACGAGCGAAAGATTATTTATTTTTTTTTTTTTTTGGCATCCATCATTATTGTTTTTCGTTTATTTTTTATTGCTAAATTTCTTACCGATTTGCATAAGATCTTTTAAAATTTTCATATCACGCATTTACAAATCATGTGATATATCATAACTTTTCCTTTAAGATTGTCTTTATATTACCTTATTTAATTGGCATCGTTTCGTGAATTGCTCCAAAACAGCAATTTTTTTGTATTTTTATTCATTTGCTCTCTAAATATTTTATATAATCTATTAACTGTGCGTCAGTAAATAATTGAAATCTTTAATAGGCTTCACCATAAATCTAACTATTTGATATGTTTTTCAAACCAGTTCCCATTTTTACATCTGCATCGTTTATTCAACCTATCATCCAAATATTGCGGCATTCCATACGGTATTGAACAAGCGCGGTTTTCCAGCTTGTTTCTATGGTAGTTCATAATGCATACATATAAGAAAAGAAAAAGACTTAGGTTTTTGGTTTTCTGGAAAAGAAAACTATTGTGACGGCATTGTCTGTCCGTCCTCAGATCTTAAAAACTACTGAGGCTAGAGAGCTGCAAATTGGTATGTTGATCATCCACCCTGTAATCATCAAACATACCAAATTGCAGCCCTCCAGCATCACTAGTTTTTATTTTACATAATATTAAAGTTAGCCATAATTGTACTTCTGGCACCGCCAAAGGTACTAACAACACAGGCCACCACCGGACCGCGGCTGAGTTTCATGGACCGCGGCTGAAAGTTTCATACAGCATTATACGCTGTACAGAAAACTCGATAGGCATTTTTTACTTGTTATTCGTTGAAAATTTTCTCTCAAACATTAATTCCCCCTTGTAAGTTCTCCATTGCTTGCTTTCCTGTTGACATATTGTACAGTATATGTCGATTTAATCGTCTGTTCATCTTGATCAGCAAATGTCTGTTGATCTTGATCAGTAATTGTCTGTTGATCTTGACCAGGAAATGTCTGTTGATCGTGATCAGTAATTGTCTGTTGATCTTGACCAGGAAATGTCTGTTGATCTTGATCATTAAAACTCTGTTGATCTTCATCAGTAATTGTCTGTTGATCTTGATTAGTAAATGTCTGTTGATCTTGACCAGTAATTGTCTGTTGATCTTGATTAGTAAATGTCTGTTGATCTTGATCAACAAATGTTTGTTGATTTTGATGAGTAAATGTCTGTTGATCTTGATCAGCAATTGTCTGGTGATCTTGATCAGTAAATGTCTGTTGATCTTGATCAGCAAATTGTCTGTTGATCTTGATCAGTAATTGTCTGCTGATCTTGATCAGTAAATGTCTGTTGATCGTGATCAGTAAATGTTTACCGTTCAGTTTATTTTTTTTATATATTTAATAGTTTTCTGAATTCATAACAGATTAATGTATTGTTCGTTTAATCACTTATGCAATGGAATTTGTTTTTATTCTTCTTAAGGGGAGAAAACTTGTTGGGATAAGCTTCGAAATTACGAATACATGCAAGTATAAGAATACAGTATACCGGTATACACCACGTTGCTCCTGTCGTCAAGAAAATATACAGATAAATGTGAACATGTATTTATTACACTATACTTGGGCATACATACACACACATACAGTATATATATGTGTATATATATATTTTAACACACACACACATATATATATATATATATAATATATATATTGTTTACATATACATATTGTGTGTGCGTGTATGTATAAATGCATGCAATCTTGAATGTTTGCGATCACTTTCACTATTCCCTTTGTTCTCTAAACGATCCAACCGGAATATTTCCCCAAATATAGTTTACCGCGCCGCAGGAGACATCAAATACCGATCGTGTGAGTAAGAAGATAATGACATGCAGAATTCGGTGCCCTTCCAGTCCTGTCGGGGGATATTCGAATACGGGAACCAATCTCCTTAGAGAGAGAGAGAGAGAGAGAGAGAGAGAGAGAGAGAGAGAGAGAGAGAGAGAGAGAAATTCGAATACGGAAACCAGTCTCCTTTCTTGACCAGATGGAGACATTTCCTTGGAGAGAGAGAGAGAGAGAGAGAGAGAGAGAGAGAGAGAGAGAGAGAGAGAGAGAGAGAGAGACTTATTTTTGCAAGGGAAATGATAGAGGCTTCTGATGTATTTTCATTGATAAATGAGAGTAGCAAGACAAAAATTTGTTTGCTGAATTAGAGAGAGAGAGAGAGAGAGAGAGAGAGAGAGAGAGAGGAATGGCTAATTTTGACTGAGGAATGAAAGAGAATTGATTTTTTTCGTATATGATATAAGGAGAATAAAAAGTAAAAAAATTTTCTGTTGCATAAATGAGAGAGAGAGAGAGAGAGAGAGAGAGAGAGAGAGAGAGAGAGAGAGAGAGAGAGAGAGAGCTGTATTTTCAATAGTAAATGCATATGCGTGAAAATGAGAATGAGAATAGAATGACGTAAATTTGTTTGTTGAAAACCCTCTTATAAGAAGAGAGAGAGAGAGAGAGAGAGAGAGAGAGAGAGAGAGAGAGAGAGAATCTCGCATGACATCTATTGGTGCAACGGAAAGTTACAACGAGGAAGGAAACGCCGCCGAAGCCGCGTATATGTGAACCATTTGTATTCTAATGGGGGCTTTCGGATAATGTCCGCCGACTGCCTTTTAAACAATTCCCCCCATAATTCCACAAGACATTTCAAACCTCCCCACCCCAGCTTCCCTAACCCCCCTAAGAGTAACTCCCCAACCTCAGGAGTAACTATCAGCCCCCTTCCCCGTAACCCCTCCTAGGAGTAAATGTCAAACCCCTTTCCCGCTAACCCCTCCTAGGAGTAAATATCAACCTCCTTCCCCCTAACCCTCTCATAGGAGTAACTGTCAACCCCCTTCCCCCTAACCCTCTCATAGGAGTAAAAGTTAAAAAGAGTAACTATCAACACCCTTCCCTGTATACCTTAGTTTTACCAGACCACTGAGCTGATTAACAGCTCTCCTACGGCACTATCAACCCCCTTCCCCTAACCCCTAGGAGTAACTATCAGCTCCCTTCCCCCTAACCCTCTCATAAGAGTAACTATCAACCCCTTCCCCTAACCCTCTCATAAGAGTAACTATCAACCCCTTTCTCCTAGCCTCTCTTATAGGAGTAACTGTCAACCCCTTCCCCTAACCCTCTCATAAGAGTAACTATCAACCCCTTCCCCCTAACCCTTAGGAGTAACTATCAACCCCTTTCCCCTAACCCTCTCATAAGAGTAACTATCAACCCCCTTCCCCTAACCCTCTCATAAGAGTAACTATCAACCCCCTTCTCCTAGCCCTCTTATAGGAGTAATTGTCAACCCCTTCCCCCTAACCCTCTCATAAGAGTAACTATCAACCCCTTCCCCTAACCCCTCCTAGGAGTAACTATCAACCCCCTTCTCCTAGCCCTCTTATAGGAGTAACTGTCAACCCCTTCCCCTAACCCTCTCATAAGAGTAACTATCAACCCCCTCCCCTAACCCCTCCTAGGAGTAACTATCAACTCCTTCCCCTAAACCCCTCTCTCATAAGAGTAACTATCAACCCCCTTCCCCCTAACCCTCTCATAAGAGTAAATATCAACCCCCTTCCCCTAGCCCTCTCATAGGAGTAACTGTCAACCCCTTCCCCCTAACCCCTCCTAGGAGTAACTATCAACCCCCTTCCCCAAAACCACTCCTAGGAGTAACTATCAACCCCCTTCCCCCTAACCCTCTCAGAAGAGTAACTATCAACCCCCTTCCCCCAAACCACTCCTAGGAGTAACTATCAACCCACTTCCCCTTAACCCTCTCATAAGAGTAACTATCAACCCCCTCGCCGCCCTCTGAGAAAGCCTGTGGAATGATTATTCTCTCATCCGCCAGGTCAGGCCATAACGGAGATCTTTAACCATAAATTAGGGAGTTTATCTGTTCCCCTTCGGAGTTTTTACGGCGGCGCATAGTGTGGCCGCTTTCCGACATAGGCAACCATCCGGGGGTGCATGAAAGCGAATGGGGTTATGCAAAAGGGGAGGGGAGGGGTGGGGGGGGAACAAGGGGTGACCCGGGCATAAAAGAGAATATGAATTATATTGCGATTCCTGTCCGTCCATCCATGACTTTATGCAGAGTGGGAACCCGGTCCGTAACCTTTGACCTGGTCCCATGCCTCCGTATTGTCTTGGACTGAGATATGTTACGCATTTCCTTTTTCGTTAATCAGTGATTGTGATTGGAAAGAGTAAGGGTCTGATCTTACGTAAGGTTTTGCTATCAACAATAAATTGATTCTGGAAGGAAATAGTCACTATTGGCATATCCCCACCAGGGGTCCATTTGCTATTTCTCCTTATCCTGCATTTTCTGTTGCTTTTGTTCTACTGTTCCTTAAACTTCTTAATCTGGTTGAGAGAGAGAGAGAGAGAGAGAGAGAGAGAGAGAGAGAGAGAGAGAGAGAGAGAGTCTTCACCAGGTTCCGATGACAAGTTCTATAATAAATTTGACCAATTCCCATTTCTTAATGTTCATCACAATTTTTCTCTAGAGTAATTCCGATAATTAATAAAAACAGACATTCACTATTGCCAACACAATAGGGTCAAGTGAGCGGATAGCAAGTTCCAAAGCAACACCTATGCCACTTGCTCTTCCCCTTCTCTCAAGAAACAAAAGCAAAAATTACATAAAAACACGATTTCACATCAGGATCCAAAAATATTACTAAATGGCCTAATTTACATTTTTTGTTAATATACTTATTTCTAGCGTACCTTGCTAACAAAAAATGTTAGTTCAACAGCTTAAGCAGAACTAATATCTTAAAAGTAAAAATATAAATAAGTAAATTCTTTAGAAACCTATGTGAATTTTCTCCTGAATTCCAGAATATTCTAAATTTCTTTTTATATTCATTTCTCAGCTTGACCTTTTCTTATCCCTTTTGCATCTTTCCGATACTTCGTATTCAAATTGGTTTGTACTCCACTTTCTAACCTTTGTTCGCTACTTTCTATCTGTACTTTCTGGTTTTATTCCAACTTTTCTCTGACGCTTTCTCTCAAACTTGTGTAGTAAACTTTCAATTGATGTTTTTCAGCTACTTTTTACTTTCCAGCACGGATTTTCACTATGTTTTTCTGTGGTCATTATATATAATACATACATAAACACATATATACATATTTATAAATATAAATATCTATATATACAGTATGTATATATATATATATATATATATATATATATATATATATATATATATATATATATATATATATATATATATATGTATGTATATATCTGTATATATGCACACTTCCATACCTATATTTCAAACAAAATTTTAGCTTAACGTTTAGAATACATACATGCATACAGATACTTTATGTATGCATGTACGTATTTACGTAAAAATCTCTCATCCCCTACATCCCACAGAGCTTCACTTCTTCTGTTAAAAAAAAAAAAAAGAATATAGATTTTACTTCGGCTTTTGCAGGTGTTTTCACGAAGTTTTAAAATCTTTATCCGTCAGAGCGCTTTCATCTCGCATTCTTTCTTAGTGTTTTTTCATCCGCAAAACCATTTTCGTCCGATATTAATTTTTCTTCGCCTCCTTTCATGCCAGCTTTTACGGGTGGATTGCACTGCAACATGGCAACATTTCTTGCTGGTTCTAGACGTATGTTTCAAAGGATTTATGTTTCAGTTTCTTCTTCTATGTTTTATCTTGAATTTCATTGAGTAGTTTGCAAAGATGGACCACATTATCCTTCATGTACTTCAAAGTAATTTTAATTCGAGCTTTCGCTGTTTATAACTGTAACGATTCCAAGCTGGCTTCTATTCCAGAATTTCAGATTTTTAATTCCAGTTCTCTTTTGTTGCTTTCTTGAACGATTCCAGTTAGCTTTTCATTCAAGATTCCTATTCCAACTTCTCTGGTTTCCTCCCTTGGTTTTGTTTTTGTGATTCAGTCCTAACTCTCCCAGGTAGTTTAATTTCTCCGTTTCTACTACATATCACTATTTTATCAGTTATTTTAGTTTCTTATTTTCGCTATTTCCTATTCATAATTTCACTACTAGCTACAAATAGCATTTCTATCAAATTTTTATGCCATTCCTTGGTAAGTCTAGCGATAACTGTCTTTCAAAAGAGTTTAATATATAGTTTCCAGAGCATATCAATTCCAGTAATCCATGGAAATATTTCCAACAATTCTAACAGATTTTCGCCTTTACATAAAGACTCCAGTCAACTTCAATTCACATTTCCCAGAACGCAATTTCTAGTATATTTTACTTTACCTTGAAAACTTTGTGGAACTTCCGCCGAAGAGTTTTTTATTGGAACTTTGAATTTCGCTTCCTTAAACATAATCCAAGCAATAATACCATGGAAATTTCATGCCAAATGCAAAGAAATAAGATACTTATCGACCCAAGGTGTTTAAAACTATTATTCTTTATGGAGCTGTTCACCCAAGCGTCTAAAAATTTCGTGTCACAGAAATGTGAAGTGAAACTGGTGTTTTTGACGCACGTTTTTAAATATATATATATATATATATATATATATATATATATATATATATATATATATATATATATAGTGTATATATATATATATATATATATATATATATATATATATATATATATATATATAAAACGGGATAAAGATATTCCATTCAAATGACCGTTCAACATAACTTTTCCATTCATGATACAGGCGCATACTTATAAATAGTCTCAAAATCCTCCTTTATACCCAGGTGTCTAAAAGAAGTCTTCCCAAGGTTTCAGAATCCCGTATAAGATTTCAAAACTGAAATATTCGTATTCTAACGAAAGAGGCCCCATAGGGTGGTAGTGCCGTCAGTGCACCTTATGCTATGCACTGTAGGCGTTACTTAAGGTTCTTTGCAGCGTGCCTTCGGCCCCTAGCTGCAACCCCTTTCTTTTCGTTTTACTGCACCTCCTTTCATATTCTCTCTCTTCCATCTTACTTTCCACCTTCTCCAAACAATCGATTCATAGTGCAACTGCGAGGTTTTCCTCCTCTTGCACCTTTCAAACCTTTAACTGTCAATTTCCGTTTCAGCGCTGAATGACCTCGTCGGTCCCAGTGCTTGGCCTTTGGCCTAAATTCTATATTCAGTTCAGTTCTGACAAAAAGCTACAGTCCATACTCTGTCTCTGGCTACAGTCCATACCTTGTCTCTGGGTACAGTCCATACCCTGTCTCTGGCTACAGTCCATATCCTGTCTGGCTACAGTCCATACCCTGTCTGGCTACAGTCCATACCCTGTCTCTGGCTACAGTCCATACCCTGTCTGGCTACAGTCCATACCCTGTCTCTGGCTACAGTCCATGCCCTGTCTCTGGCTACAGTCCATACCCTGTCTGGCTACAGTCCATACCCTGTCTCTGGCTACAGTCCATAACCTGTCTCTGGCTACAGTCCATACCCTGCCTCTGGCTACAGTCCATACACTGTCTGGCTACAGTCCATACCCTGTCGCTGGCTACAGTCCATACCCTGTCTGGCTACAGTCCATACCCTGTCTCTGGCTACAGTCCATACCCTGTCTCTGGCTACAGTTCATACCCTGTCTGGCTACAGTCCATACCCTGTCTCTGGCTACAGTCCATACCCTGTCTGGCTACAGTCGATACCCTGTCTCTGGCTACAGTCCATAACCTGTCTCTGGCTACAGTCCATAGCCTGTCTCTGGCTACAGTCCATACCCTGTCTGGCTACAGTCCATACCCTGTTTCTGGCTACAGTCCATACCCTGTCTCTGGCTACAGTCCATACCCTGTCTGGCTACAGTCGATATCTTTCCTCCAAGGTCGATACCATAGAGGTAGAATATTCCCTAATCTTTCCTCCAAGGTCGATACCCTGTCTCTGGCTACAGTCCATACCCTGTCCCCTTGCTCAGGAAATGCGGGCACGCGCGCACAAAGGAAAAAGGACGATGTAGAACAGAAGGGTACGTCGCAAAAAAAAAAAAAAAAAATTTCCAATCTCGGATAAAAGCGTCTGGAACGACGAAGGGCCAGTAATCATATTAAGAAAGTCTCGTAGTGTGTCAGGCCAAGTGTTCGATACTACTTTTTTTCATTTTTTTCTCACTCTGCTACTTTTTTTTCGTCTACTTCTTTTCCAAATTACCAGAGAGTGAACTTTTTGTCGAACCTGAAAGGGATGGCGTTTCTACTCTTTTTTTTCTTCGAGTCTCTCTTTTCTTTCTACATAGTCGAAGTTTCTGATTAATTTGTTTGGCTCTCTCTCTCTCTCTCTAGTCTCTCTCTCTCTCTCTCTCTCTCTCTCTCTCTCTTTCTACATAGTCGTTTCTGTTTTGTTTAATTTGTTTGGCTCTCTCTCTCTCTCTCTCTCTCTCTCTCTCTCTCTCTCTCTCTCTCTCTCTCTCTTTCTACATAGTCGAAGTTTCTGATTAATTTGTTTGGCTCTCTCTCTCTCTCTCTCTCTCTCTCTCTCTCTCTCTCTGCCACATAGTCAAGTTTCTGATTAATTTGTTTGGCTCTTTCTCTCTCTCTCTCCTCTCTCTCTCTCTCTCTCTCTCTCTCTCTCTCTCTTTGTGCCAGTAAATTCTCGTTTCTTTTAGTCGCTCTCTCCTTTTATACCACTCCCCCCCCTTCTCTCTCTCTCTCTCTCTCTCTCTCTCTCTCTCTCTCTCTCTCTCTCTCTCTCTCTCTCATGGAAGCATCGTTTTACTCGGCTCTTTTTTTCCTGTCATTTCTCAATAATCCTTTTGTTTCACCTAGCCCGAGTGAGAGAGAAAGAGTGAGTCTGTCTATCTGCCTCTCTGTCTGTCAGTCTGTTTGTCTCTCTGTCTGTCTAAAAAAAAAAAAACTTATTACTATTTCTTTTCCTTCCGTCACAGGACCCTTCTCTTCACTAGGAAATGTGCAGTAATGTGCATTAGAGCCAGGGAGCGTAAAAACACGTTATGTGATCTCTGTCCTCTTTCATTTCGTTTGAGCCAGATTGCTTTGAAGTCTTGTTTGGAACGCTAGCCTTGTAGTTCTTTTGTCAGTAAATGTGTATACATGCGTGCGTGTACATATGTGTGTGTACATGTACATGTGTGTGTGTTTCTACAAGACAACCCCTTAGGTCAAAACATCTTGTGACATTTTATCCTGTTGTATTGTACGAGAGGCTGAACGTTTGGTGTAGTTTTCTTGTTAGGGAATGTTCGTGTAAGTGTATGTGTGTATGTACATGTGCGTGTACATTTGTTTGTACATTCATGTACACACACTAAGTGTGTATTTCTACAAAACAACGCCGTAGGTCAAAACATGACGTGACAGTTTATCCTCTTGCACAAAAGGCTGAACTTACCTTTTTTAAGTAATAGATATGGAGTGCTGATCAGGACGCAGTTTACGGTTTTGGGTAATTTTATATACTGTCCTTTATTTCAGGTTCAAAACTTACCTTATTTGTTAAAAATAATAAATAAAAAATTTATAAATAAAAAATTAATTTTGTTCCATATTCAAAAGAATGACTCAATTTCTCTCTCGCGTTAAAGGAAATATTTATAATTTCTTGCTCGAAATTAGAAAAACAGAAATACATTTTTAAGTAATTTTTGACATTTTTAAGTATTTTTTCACTTAGACTGAAATATTCTTACATTTTTATAAAATGGGATTCAAGTGATTCCTGCGATTTTAAGGTGACCGAATAAATTATATATTTTGGACGACAAGAAAAATGAATTTTTTTTCATATATCATAGGGATTAAAGTAATTCCTGAGATTTTAAGAAGCCAGAATACATGATATATTTTGGATGATAAGAAGATATATTTTTTTTTATATATCACAGGGATTAAAGTAATTCCTGAGATTTTAAGAAAACAGAATACATTATATATTTTGGATAATAAAAAATTTATTTTGCCCACATCATGGGTGAAAAATACTGCAAAAAACTTGCAATGGAACGTTTTACACGAAGCGATGATCCTCTCTCTCATAAGGACATAGATGACTCGGGAATACAGCAGAAAGCGAAGTGATCCGTATTTTACAAATGAATACACAACTGAACAGCCGAACTCCAGATTACCCCACCCATTCCCGCCCCCTATCCCGAAAAGAAAATGAATGATAATTATTATATGCGAAAGAAAAAATACCATCACAGGGACCGAGATATAGGCAGCAACCACTCTCCCAGCTCTCTCTCTCTCTTTCTCTCTCTCTCTCCCGGCAATTTCCACTGCTTGGGTGATCCCCCTTTGTCTGTATGTCTGTCTGCCAGCCTGCCAGCCTGTTTGTTTCAGACTTGAAGCAAATTCCTTTACGAGATTAATTCTCTCTCTCTCTCTCTCTCTCTCTCTCTCTCTCTCTCTCTCTCTCTCGCTCTCACAGGAACGTCATGAACAAATTGATTCTCTCTCTCACTCTCTCTCTCTCTCTCTCTCAGTTACTTAATTGCATCCGTCCCATCTACCCGAATCAAAGGCACTGAAACCAGATCTAAGAGAGAGGAGCCCTTTGTAAATCAAGAAGCATGAAAGATTAATCTTGGTGAAATGTATTTAGCTCGACAAAGTTTCCGAGCCGACTCTTTCCTTTAACAGAATTATTAAGCCATTTCTGGTAGTCCAAACCGCAATGATAAAATAATTAAATGATTTAACCAAATTCTTTTTGTTTGCTGTGGAAGACTACTAGAAAAACCAGATTAAAAAAATAATTGTTGCAAGAGGAAGTAAAATATTCACAGATATTACAAAAATAATAGCGTGCTAAGCCTGTTTAACCATAGAGAGAGAGAGAGAGAGAGAGAGAGAGAGAGAGAGAGAGAGAGAGAGAGAGAGAGATATGCTGGCACCTTGGAGTACCTAATTTCCAGAAGTCATGTCTTTTTCCCTTTTGAACAGCATGGAAAACAATTCATCAACTACAAATAGACTGAAAAAAATGTTTAAAAAACTCCCAGGGTCAGGAACGCAGCACACCATCAATTATGTTTGCAGTTAATTTTGACTCCAGGATATTCTTAATAAATTAGCCGCATGTCTGGAGAAATAATCATAAATTACTGACTACCGCCTTCGTCAAAATCTTCAGATAATAGGCCCCGAATGCCTGACGCCTAATCCTGCACTATACATGAAGAAGAATTCAGAATACAAATCGTTGTGTTCGAAGCCTTCATACAACAGCGAGTGTCTTTATTAGAAGACGAGACTATATTTTAATCCTATACTATTATCACGAAGGCCTGACGCCTAAATTTGGCCTATAGATGATGTGAGGATTCAGAAGTCACATCACAATGCTTGAACCTATTTCATAACCATCATAAAATACCAATACAAAAATGAGGAATCCCTCCCTATGGGCTCTTTTGTCGATATCTCAAAAGCCTAACCCTCACCATACCCTTTCGATACTACGTAAAAATAAAAATAAAAAAGCGTTCTGAAACCATATTACGATCCCCGCTCAGAAAGTACTGACGTCATCTCTGTATACGAGAATTTTTTTTGGTGCGGCGCAAAGTTTCTATTAAAGGGAAGTAGCCATTCCCCCGTTGCAGGGGTGCGTATATTCCCATTCCTGCTTGCGTATATTCCCATATATTCCCATCTCAGCGTAGGGTTATGCTCCCGTGGATGCATTTGGGCAACGGGCGGTGTGCCCTACGGCAGAGAATATGACGACACTAATGTTTTATTGCTTTGATTTTATCGGGACCATAGTGCCCGTAGGGTTAATATCTTGGATGTATAGGATACTTTTGTTTTTCCTTTTTTGATCGTAATTTTTTTGGCTGTTTTCTAGTTTTTGTTTTGATAATTTCCATTGTAATGATGCTTGACTTTTTCAGTTAATTTTTCTTAATGCTAACTGATTATTCTAAAAGAGAATAATCAAACGAAAACTGATAATTTTCATTTTAATGTTATTTTTTGTCGCTTTTAAATTAAGTTTTTAATGCCCACTGTCTGTTCTAAAAGAGACTTAAATGAATACCTAAGAAAAACTAACAATAATTATGATAATCGTAATTTCACTCCTCTAAGTGTTTATCAAAACAGACATATTCGAGTGTTATAAACTGACATATATAACAGTCAAAATGAGGAAATACCTTTTTGAGAGGAACTGTAACAGAATTTTCTAATGATTCCTAACTAATGCTCTGAAATTTATACAATATTAATGAATTTCTTATTTTAAAAACTATTTTATTTTTCTTCAACTACTCTCACTCAATTTTCTAAGGAAAAATCGTATTTTCTATTTTTCTTCTCCCGGTTCTTACTACTCAGCAATCTTACTTTAAAACCATTTTATTTTCCTTCAACTCCCCTCTCCCAAATTTTCTAAGGAAAAATAGTTTTTTTGATTTCCCTTCTCACAGTTCTTGTTACTTAGCAACGCCCACAACTCTTCTTTGATTATTATAAAATATTAATGATTTTCTTACTTTAAAAACTATTTCATTTTCCGCCAACTTCTCCCTCTCAATTTCCTAAGGCGAAATCGTATTTTCAATTTTCCTTCTCCTAGTTCTCGTTACTTAGCAATATCCACAACCCTCCTTTGAGTATTTTATAAAATATTAGTGAATTACTTACTCTAAAAAACGGTTTTATTTTCATTCAACTTCTCCCCTTCAATCCTCTAAGGCGAAATTGTATTTTCAATTTTCCTTGTTACTCAGCAATACCCACGACCCCTCTTTGAATATTACAAAATATTAATGAATTCCTTACTTTAAAAAATATTTCATTTTCCTTCAACTACTTCTACTCATTTTCAAAGGCGAAATCGTTTTTTTTCAATTCTCCTTCTCCCAGCTCTTGTTACTTAGCAATTCCGAAGAATCCTCTCTGAGTATTATAATCAATTCGCATTTAAATCTCCATCGGCTTAGTGAGCTGAGCTCCCGAATATCGCTTTTTACGGGAGACCTCACCAATTTGCATACGAAGCTGATAAAAATATGACGTTCGGGAAGGTAAAAAGAAAAAAAAATGTGAGAGTTATTTTGGTGATGAAGAAAGGAACATAATTTTCTTTTTTATTTTTTTTTTTAATTTTATTATGATTATTTACTTTCATTTCATAATCAGAATCTGCCATTCACTTCCTCCCTGTCGTTCTGATTCTCGCTTTTTCTCTCTTTCCCCTCTTCTCATCTTCCCCTCCCTTCCATCTCCCCTCGAAAATCCGTCTCTCGCCGCCCCTCTCCAGCCCCTCCCCCTCTCATAAGCTCAGTAGTCTCTCTCTCTCTCTCTCTCTCTCTCTCTCTCTCTCTCTCTCTCTCTCTGTGGTCTCTGATCCCCTCCCCCATACCCCGACTATGCCACTTTCCCCTCCCCACCATCCCTCCCCCCAAGGTAGTAGTCGGTGCATATCGATTTCCAATATTACTTGGTCCTTCAAATCCTTTAATATCCTCACATACCTTACAGCTACCAAGGCTACTTTTCAATGGGGGAATTCCTCCGTAACTCCTCAATCCTCACTTCAAACTCCTACTCTTGCACCTCCCCCATCACCACCACCTCCTCCTCCTCCTACCAGCTTTCATTCGGTCCATTGTCTCAGCAAGGGGGAAGAGGAGGAGGGAGACGATCAGGGGGAAGAGGAGATGGGAGGGAGGGAGAGGTGGTAGCAGAAGAGGGAGATATTATCATTTCTCTCTCTCTCTCTGTGATGAGCCCCTTTATTGCAGAAAATAGATCCTTTATTCCTACCGAGGCTGAAATGGTTCCGTAGGCTGTGCGTTTGTACCTGTGGCTTTAGCTGACACTGCCGAATTTCTAGATTCGGCCACTATCTTTCCATCTGTCTGTTTGCTTTTTTTATATATTTCTCTGATAAAAGGAAAATAATCACCACAGTAGCATTAATAGCATTAGTAGCAACAGCACTACTAGTAGCGGCAGTAGTACTAAAAGCATATAAACTAGAAGCTACTGTACTGGTATGAGTACAAAAAAGTTTTCCTTCTTTTTTGCTGCAACTATTATTTGTAAAATAAATTAGCATTATTGTCATCAGTGCCAGTGCTAGCATTAACAATACCAATACCAAAGACACTGACACCTCTGTAAGAAAACAAAAAAAGACATGAACACAAAAACATTAGGCTTATCGCTGCCTTTGAAAAGAAGCTCACACAAGAGGCTATATCGACCCAGAAGTTGGTACAGATAAAAAAAAATCAATAACAAAAGAAAGGCAAGAAACGCAATGAGAGAAACCCGAAGGATTCTTAGAAAGGGACAATGTGGCACTAGAGGCAAGGAAGAGAACAGAGAGGGGTCTACAGAAAGGCAATGAATAGAAAGGGGTCTGGAGGAGAAAGGTGTGCGCCCGACTGACTGGTGGTGGTTTAACCCCACCGTTACTGAGATAGACTGGACTCGGCCTAAACAAACAGGAATCTTGGGATGTGTTGGCACTGAACCATGGCTCACCGATATTGGGGATGCAGGCAGAATACACACACACACGCGACGAATTGCTAAACAGGGGGCTTTGCAACGATAAAATACGATTACAAATAAAAAAAGATCCGTTCTGAAGACGCCCTTTAGTCTTGAAAAACACGACAATTTCAAGCCACACTAGACTCACCGTTTGATAAACACAGAAGCATTCTTGTTTTTAGGCTAACTTGAAGAAGCGCCTAGTGTACGTCACATCTGCTGTTTTTTTAAGATTTGAGGATGACTTTAGAACAGTTTTAATTTTATATAAAAAAAACTATTGTGCCGACTTTGTCTGTCCGTCCGCACTTTTTTTGTTTTTTTGTCCGCCCTCAGATCTTAGAAACTACTGAGGCTAGAGGGCTGCAAATTGGTATATTGATCATCCACCCCCTAAACCTCAAACATACTAAATTGCAGCTCTCTAGCCTTAGTAGTTTTTTTTTTTATTTAATTTACGGTTAAAGTTAGCCATAATCGTACTTCTGGCACGGCCATAGGTACCAACAAAACAGGCCACCACCGGACCATGGTTAAAGTTTCATGGGCCGCGGTACATACAGCATTATACCGTGAGCACCGAAAGATAGATCTATTTTCGGTGGCTTTGATTATACGCTGTACAAAAACTCGATTGCACCGAAGAAACTTCGACGCATTTTTTACTCGTTTTCATTTGTAACTGCTTACAAGTACAGAGTGTAATTCACCCAGAAGAAAAGACGATGACTTCCTAAATGCAGTTCGCGGCACAAATCTGTAGATGGGTAAATTGGAATCTCTTTTTCAGCCACTTCTCGGTGATGAGTTACGTCATCTGACACGAAATTTAGAAGAAATTTAGGATTTGAGGGCACTGGGTAGCATGGATTCGTGATCCTAGAATTTACTTCACATGATACTGTGTGAAATTATTGCAAAAACCATATCAGTGAAAACCAGAAGGCTGTTCATGAAAGGTCACAAAAATATCTTGGGTCTGATGAACTTGCAAGCAAAATATTTTTTAAATGGCGCAATATAAATATAACATGGCTGGGTGCTTCTGTCATCATCAACGTCTTCATCACCAAAGTTGCATTCATCATGACTGCTTATTCGACCATACCCTCAACAGCCCAAAATGGGTACTAAAGAAAGCACATATGCATATATATACTATATATATATATATATATATATATATATATATATATATATATATATATATATATATATATATATATATATATATATATATATATATATATATATATATATATATATATATATATATATATATATATATATATATATATATATATATATATATATATATATATATATATATATATATACTGACGATACACAACAAAAACTGTAAGCTGATAAGTCCACTTAACTTACAAAAATCACAAAAAATATTTTTCCTCTCCTGTAAAAACTCATAGAGAGAAAAAAAAAAACTCAATTGATTTTATATAACTTCGCCGAGACACTATTTCGTCCTTTCCCTTAAAATTCTAAAAAAAAAAAACCATTGGTTTTCAATAGCAGTGGATCCGTTTCCGATAGCAGGGGGTTGCTGCAGTACTCTGGTGCAGCACCATTTCCAGCACTGACATCTGCAGCGCTTTGCAGCGTTCATGCCAAAAATAAATAATTATATAAAATTAAAAAAATATGGAAAAATCTGGGAAAATAACCCAAGAAACAGAAGTAAATATTCAAAAAATCAAAAGGAACAAAAAATAAGATCTACGCCTTTTCAAGGATATTCAGCAAATCTCTCTCTCTCTCTCTCTCTCTCTCTCTCTCTCTCTCTCTCTCTCTCTCTCTCTCTCTCGTCTTCCTTCAATTTAACTATTTAAATGAATCTCCCTCTGACAAAAATTTAATTTTTTACTTCATAATTTAATTTAATTTCTTTAGAAAACTCTCGCTCCGGGCCTCCCATCCCACCTCCTCCCCCATCTCTCTCTCTCTCTCTCTCTTCTACGTTCCATTTGACTATTTACATGACTCTCCCTCTAACAAAATAAAATATTTTTCTAGTTTCTTTATAACTTAATTTAATTTCTAGGAAAACTCTCTCTCTCTCTCTCTCTCTCTCTCTCTCTCTCTCTCTCTCTCTCTCTCTCTCTCTGTCTGTCTGTCCTACTTTCCGTCTGACTATATTTGACTCTCTACTACAAAATAATTTTTTTTTAGTTTCTTAAACGTCATTTAATTTCACACGAAAACTCTCTCTCTCTCTCTCTCTCTCTCTCTCTCTCTCTCTCTCTCTCTCTCTCTCCTCCCCCTAGATCATTCTGGACCCCTAATTGCATCAAAGTAATTATATTTTCTTTTTCACGACCTTGGGTCGCTCTAGAACACACACGCCCACACTTACACACACACACACCTACACCTACACCTATGAGCATGCGCGCTCGCGTCTCAGGGAAAAATCGCGTTGAAGTCTCGCTAAATGGATTAGCGCCAACTTTCCTAATAACGTTAGCGGCATAAATGGAGATGAAGTTTCCTGGAATCCCTTTTTTCCCCTCCGCTGGTGATGTAACCCCTGGTGGTTTAACACCACTTTTGCACAAAGTTGAAATCTAATGTACACACACACACACTATACGTATGTATGTATGTATGTACGTATGATAAATATTTATAAATATTTATATATATATATATATATATATATATATATATATATATATATATATATCAATATAATTCAAAGATAATTTCTGCACTAATGACATGAGCCTTCAAAACCCATCAGTCATTCGTATTTTGAGACTGGTTAAATATCGTGTAATAAAACCGAGATATAATTTTGAAACCCAGAGGTCAACACCGGAAATATTTACAGTATCATAAGCTCTTTATCTGGTACAATAATTACCTAAACATCCCTCTAACAGAAGAGTATACGAATCATGTACCTTGTCAAAGAATATCCTTTGCTCACTTGAATTAGTTCCGCAACTTTCTAAAAAATTCGACAGGCCTCTCCATTTGTTGTACGGCAGAGTTTATCAACCTACTATGTACACAAACCTTTCCAGTAGCTTTCCAAATACTAAGCTAATCAGCACTACCCTGAAATGGAAGACTGCAGTGGCTGCAAAAATAAAAAAACTAAGAAAAATGGTAGATACTCCCTTGCCTTACTACTGATTTTGCAGATACTGCAAATGGAACCCCACTAAATACTCGTGGAAAGCATTGAAAAATCATTCTGAAACTGCAGTAACTTGTGTATTAGTATTTCCCGAGCCCCATAGGTGGCATATCTCAATTTCGAAAATTTTGCTGATACTGCAGTTTTCCATTTTTGGGCAGAACAGGGAACCTGGGTTGAATGACTTGCGGTCAACAGAAACTCTTCTGTGTATTTCGAGCTGACTGACCTCCTCGGAAGACCTAATAATTTTTAATTCCCTCTAGTTAAAGCTTTGTATATCCCTCCCCCATCCCTTAGATATTCTTTCTAATAGTCATTATTCACCGTTGTTTAAACATATGAAATGATAACCACTAAGCTCAGGAACAGCAAACAAGAAAAACTAATCACGCATAATGACTCCCCTGCCGCTCCCACTCCGAAATGCAAAATATAATTCAAGTCACTTTAGGCAAGGCAACTCACATGAAGTCATCAATTCAGGCAACACAACTAACCTGTTGGGAAAAAGAACATCACATTAGTTTTCAAGCAGTTTGGAAACTTAAAAAACAGACAGGATGCAAGTGTAACTACTTATTTGCTTCGAAAAAAAAAAAAAAAAAAATTCAGGAATCCCAACTCGTTATAAGTACTGTAAATGTACTTCGGTCAATTGCTTGGAAATAAAAAACAAGAACCCCTAATTGTCATCAACAACCTAAACGTGCTTCGGTCAACTTATTAGGAAAAAAAAATCAAGAATTCCTAACTGTTATCAACACTGTAAACGTGCTTCAGTCAACTGCTTAGAAAAAAAAGAAACCCTAACTGTTATCATCACTGTAAACGTGCTTCGGTCAACTTATTAGGAAAAAAAAAACAAGAATCCCTAACTGTTATCAACACTGTAAACGTGCTTCAGTCAATTGCTTTAAAAAAAGAAAAACAAGATTCCTAATTGTTATTAACAATCTAAACGTGCTTCGGTCAGCTTATTAGGAAAAAAAACTAGAATCCCTAACTGTTATCAACACTGTAAACGTACTTCGGTCAATTGCTCAGGAAAAATAAAAGAACCCCTAAACGTCATTAACACTGTAAACGTACTTGGGTTAGTTGCTTAAAAAAAAATCCCTAATTGTTACCAACATTGCAAACATGCCTCTGTCAATTGCCTAGAAAAAAAAACAAGAATCCCTAACTATTATCAACAATGTAAACGTGCTTCGGTTAGTTGCTTAGAAAAAAAAAAAAAAAGAATCCCTAATTGTTATCAACGCTACCTATGTTCCGGTCAAGTTTACGAATGTACCTTTTTACTAATATTCATTTTCTTCCGGCAAGCCAGTCAGATAAATAGTTCTCTTCTCTTTCATAACACATCGAATTCTCACTGACGTGAAAATTCTTCATTTGAGTAATTCTAGACTGAGAACTGAGCATAGAGTTAAAACAAAACTTTCATAACACCACAATGAAATTTACTATTGTGGCAGAACTCTCCAGTGGATTCACAATGTTTCCTATAACTGAGTAAAAGTGTTTCCTATGAATAAGTAAAAATGCTTCCTATGATTAAGCGAAAATATTTCCTATGATTAAGTAAAAATGTTTCCTATGACTAAGTGAAAATGTTTCCTATGGCTAAGTAAAAATGTTTCCTATGACTAACTAAAAATATTTCCTATGACTAAGCGAAAATGTTTCCTATGATTAAGTAAGAATGTTTCCTATGACTAAGTAAAAATGTTTCCTATGACTAAGTGAAAATGTTTCCTATGGCTAAGTAAAAATGTTTCCTATGGCTAAGTAAAAATGTTTCCTATGACTAAGTAAAAATGTTTCCTATGACTAAGTGAAAATGTTTCCTATGACTAAGTGAAAATGTTTCCTATGGCTAAGTAAAAATGTTTCCTATGACGTCACAGACATCTTATGAACATGACAAAAGGGTTCAAGATTACAGTTAGTATTACAGCATCAAAAATATCTCCAAAGGATGAACTGATTTGATATTATACACAGTCTTTTCAGGTCAATATGTCACTGACCTTAATAACAGACTTGTAACACAAAATGTTGTAGTGCATGATGTGACACACACACACATATGTTTATTATATATATTATATATCTATATATATATATATATATATATATATATATATATATATATATATATATTATATATATGCATATATATAGATATCTCTAAATCTATAAATATAAATATATATATATATATATATATATATATATATATATATATATATATATATATATTATATACGTGCATATATATAGATATCTCTAAATCTATAAATATAAATATATATATATATATATATATATATATATATATATATATATATATAACTTGTAAATTCATATAAGTATACGAACATTAAATATCAAACTATTTTTTAAGCAGTACAGACCTACCCCCACATTACTCGTACAGCACATTACCTTGCTAAATGTCATGAACCCATTTTTCCCTATCAATCATTTTTACATAATTTCTATAACACCTATACGTCACTTCACGGCCCAAATTTCTTTCACCACTTCGCTCGATATGACTCCAGAGCGAAATAAAACCTTCATAATTCCAGTGTTTTCAAAAGTCCTTTTTCATGACCTGCCTTGTATTGTATATTGCTCGCCTTTCTTTCCCGGCAGAAATATATTTGAATATGAGGCTTCGCTGGAAAGCAGAATTGGGCTATCGCGTGGGTAATGCTTTGATCCAAGCATTGCGTGTGAGAAAGATTTTTTTCTCCCTGACCATAAATCTTCTTATGAAAGGGTCGGGTGAATGGAAAAAATGAAAGAGAGAGAGAGAGAGAGAGAGAGAGAGAGAGGACGAAGACTTTATACAGACACTGGAGAGAGAGAGAGAGAGAGAGAGAGAGAGAGAGAGAGAGAGAGAGAGAGAGCGAGAGGACAATGACTTTATGTAGATACTGTACGGACGATGACCTTATGCAGATACTGTACATGAGAGAGAGAGAGAGAGAGAGAGAGAGAGAGAGAGAGAGAGAGAGAGAGAGAGAGAGAGAGAGAGAAGAACGTGATGATGGTATTATGCAAAGGGATAGAGAAAGAGATGGAACAATAACGTAAAAGAAATGTGTAGACAGGGAAAGAGAAACCAAGAGAAGGGGGATAATCACAAGAAAATGAAGAAAATATTTTTTAATGTCAAAGAAACTACGAATGCTCATCTCAATAATGACTTGAAGAACGGACTCCGATGACTAAATGTAACAAATAATAATAATAATAATAAATAAAAAATAAAAAAAAAATTGACAGGGAAATATTTTATTGAATAAAAATAATTTAAAAACTTTGAAAAGAAAGCCTCTCGGAAAATATATAAGAGTGAAATATAAAGGCGCAATACACATTAAAGG
>NC_089791.1:25575887-25580887 GCF_040412425.1 Macrobrachium rosenbergii | reverse complement strand
CGGTCAGCTGCTGCGCACTTAACAGGTCGGAATAATCATTTCCGTAGAATAATCGGAAAGATTGTTCTACGGAAATTATTACTTACACGTCGGAATAATGATTTCTGTAGAATAACCGGGAAGATTGTTCTACGGAAATTATCATTTACACCTGGGAATCATAATTTCTGTAGGAAAATCGGGAAGATTAAGCTACGGAAATTATTATTTACACGTCGGAATAATAATTTCTGTAGAATAATCGGGAAGATTATTCTACGGAAATTTTTATTTACACATCGGAATAATAATTTCTGTAGAATAACCGGGAAGATTATTCTACGGAAACTATCATTTACACGTCGGAATAATAATTTCTGTAGAATAATCGGGAAGATTATTCAACGGAAATTATTATTAACAAATCGAAATAATAATGTTCGTTAAATAACCGGAAAGATTATTCTACGGATTATTATTTACACATCGGAATAATAATTTCTGTAGAATAACCGGTAAGATTATTCTACGGAAGTCATCTAGCACTCTGCTGGGACCGCGTTCGATTCTCCGACCGGCCAATGAAGAATTAGAGGAATTTATTTCCGGTGATAGAAATTCATTTCTCGTTTTAATGTGGTTCGGATTCCACAATAAGCTGTAGGTCCCGTTGCCAGGTAACCAACTGGTTCTTAGCCACGTAAAATAAATCTAATCCTTGGGGCCAGCCCTAGGAGAGCTGTTAATCAGCTCAGTGGTCTGGTTAAACTAAGGTATACTTAACCTTTTTACGGAAATCATTATTTTACACATCGGTATAATAATTTCCGTAGCATAATCGGGAAGATTATTCTATGGAAATTGTCATTAACACATCGAAATAATAATGTTAGTTAAATAACCGGAAAGATTATTCTACGGAAATTGTATTTATACATCGAATAATAATTTCCGTAGAATAACCGGAAAGATTATTCTAAGGAAATTATTATTTACACGTCGGAATAATAATTTCCGTAGGATAATCGTTAAGATTTTTCTATGGAAATTATTATTATTCAAATTATGATTAAAAATGATACTTATAGGATGTGGGTTTTGTTTGATGCAATTAATCGTGAGCAGTAATTATTCTGCATTAATTATAATTATTCTGCATTGATTGAAATTATTTTGTGTTAATTGTAATTAATTTGCATTCACTGTAATTATTCTGCATTGACTGTAGTTATTATGCATTAGTTGTAGTTATCTGCATTAATTATAATTATTCTGAATTGATTGTAATTATTCTGCATTAACTGTAATTATTCTGCATTGCTTGTAGTTATTCTGCATTAACTGTAATTATTCTGCATTAATTGTAATGATCATGCATTAGCGATAATTATTCTGTATTGATTGTAATTAATCTGCATTAATTGTAATTATTTCGTATCAACTGTAATTATTCTGCATTATTATAATTATTCTGCATTAACTACCTTGTCGTTGATGTTTTCCGGCTTTTTATGAAAACTGAAATTTAATTTCCGGACTTAATCAAGTCCGGAGAGCTGTAAAGTCCAAGATGGATGGTAAAAAGCACTGATTATTACCAGTCCCAAAAACAGTTAGGTCCTTTTTCCAGGAATTTATCAGTAAGAATTATAACTTCTACTAACGCAATCATTAGCAAGTGCTATGAAAGAAGGATTGAAGAAAATTGCAAATTTGTAAGTGAAATTCACAAATTTTCAATTTGTAAATTTACAAATTGAAAATCTGTAAAGAAAATTTAGTACAAAATGATAAATGCATTTTTGTGATGAATGAGAATTAACAGGACGAGGTAACAATGTAAGTACATGCGTAAAATTCACCTATTTCGTAACGACAGCAACTTACATGTATCAATCAATCAGTCAATCACATCTAAATCAAAATATTATTACATATTCATCCATTCACTGACACTCATCCAGTTCCATTAAGGTATTATTTATCCATTCACTGAATTTCTTCAGCTCATTCACAGCAACATTCAACCATTCACAGACACTCATCCAATTCAATAGAGGTATTATTCATCCATTAATTGAATTTATTCAGCTCTTTCAAAGACCCATTTACAGACACTCATCCAATTCAATTAAGGTATTATTCATCCATTCACTGAAATTCTTCAGCTCATTCAAAGAAACATTCACCCATTCACATACACCCATCCAATTCAATTAAGGTATTATTCATCCATTCACTGAATTCATTCAGCTCATTGACAGTAACATTCACCCATTCACAGACACTCATCCAATTCAATTAAGGTATTATTCATCCATTCACTGAATTTTTTCAGCTCATTCACAGTAACATTCAACCATTCACAATTATTCATCCATTCACTGAATTTATTCAGCTCATTCAAAGTAACATTCACTCACTCACAGACATTCATCGTAATAAATTAATACATAGTAGCCTTCACTCATTCACCAGCTTATTCAAGAAGAAAACTTTTTCATGCATAACATTATTCACTCAGTGCTCATTCATCCAATTCACTTCATTCATCTGGCAATTCATCCATTCACTGACTTATTCATCCACCCGATTAGTTCCTCCGCCGTAAATCCTTGTGATCAAAGGATCTTGATTTAATAATCGTTAATTATGATACCATGACTGAGCAGTTCGCTGACGTTTAAATGACAGCTTTACAACAACGGCAGTTAAAAAGAGAGAGAGAGAGAGAGAGAGAGAGAGAGAGAGAGAGAGAGAGAGAGAGAGAGAGAGTTCGGAGGGCGAGAAGAAAAGGTGAGGAGAAAGGAGGAAGTGAATGAGAGAGAGAGATAAGGAAGGGGAGTTGGGAGGGAGAGAAGAAAAGGCAAGGAGAGAGAGAGAGAGAGGGGGGGCAAGGAAGGGGGAGCTGGGATGGCTAGAGGAAAAGGTGAGGAGAAAGGAGGAGGAGGAGGAAGAGAGAGAGAGAGGTAAGGAAGGGGGAGTTGTGAGGGCGAGAAGAAAAGATGATGAGAAAGGAGGAAGCGATAGAGAGAGAGAGAGAGAGAGAGAGAGAGAGAGAGAGAGAGAGAGAGAGAGAGAGAGAGAGAAAGAAGAGAGGTAAGGAAGGGGGAGTTCGGAGGGTGAGAAGAAAAGGTGAGGAGAGAGAGAGAGAGAGAGAGAGAGAGAGAGAGAGAGAGAGAGAGAGAGAGAGGTAAGGAAGGGGAGTCGGAGGGCGAGAAGAAAGGTTAGGAGAAAGGAGGAAGACAGAGAGAGAGAGAGAGAGAGGTAAGGAAGGGGAGTTGGTAGGGAGAGAAGAAAAGATGTGGAAAAAGGAGGAAGAGGGAGAGGTTGGAAGGATGAGAATGGGGCGGGTAAGGGGAGGGGTAAGAGTAGGAGAAGGAGCGGGGAGAGGAGGAGAGGAAGGAGGAGGAGAGGGGGAGGGAGAGTGGGAGGGGGAGAAGCAGGAGGAGAGATAGAGATGGTGGAGTAGGGTAGAAATGAAGGTGAGGTATAAGAGGAGTAGAATGCCAAAGAGGAGGAGGGGACGGGTGGAGGAAGAGGAGGAGGGTGGGGGGAAATGTCCAAGTGAGGAGGAGGAGGAGGAGGAGGAGGAGGTGAATTATGCGTCGGAAGAGATGCTTAATAAGAGCGTTGAAGGTAAGAGTTATATGCAAGTGCTCTCAAAGGAATACTTAAATGGAAAGACGAAGAAAAAAGAAGATAAAAAATGAGTAAGAGAATGTGAGAGGGGGGAGGGGAAATTTCAAAGGGATGCATAAATAGAAAGGTGAAATCGGGGAAAGAGAAAACGAATAAAGAGGAACTATATAAAATGACGTGACATGGGACCTTTAAGAAAAAGTGCGGCCGTTGGAGATTCTAATGATGAATGAAAATGGACGTATAATAAACGACTGAATTTACAAATAAGCAAATGAGTGAATTAAAACTTTCGCACACTAATGAATGAATCAGAAATTTCGTTCATGGATAAACGAATAACTGAATGAAATATTTTTGACGTTAATTAATTGAATGAAATATTCCGTACATGATCGACTGAATGAAAAATAATTTTGAAATACAATGGGGCAGCAATCTATTTAAAAAAAATCAACATTACTAAGCAAGCCGCTGAGAATGAAATTTAATAACATGTAATTAAGGATAAAAGAGAACAATTTTGGAAAAAAAAACTGATAAATTCCGTGGCGACAGATTTAACACCGACAAAATTAATGGTATTATTCAGTAACGAATAAATAATATCTGATAAAAAAACATCATCAACCTCAATAAGCTTTTTATTAACACAGCTTCACCACACACTACTTAGAAAATTAAGAACACTTATAAACGCTAGAACGGGAGGCTACTTAGGTACGTAAATTTTCCTTGGAATTAAAATAAATACAAGGAACAGAAAAAAACGCGTAGCATACCTGTACCAGACAGAGTAAACCCACAGGTGAGGGGAGACGGGACTTGCGGAGGGGGGCTTTACGATAAAAAGGATGATGAGAGCAGGTAACGACGATGATGATGATGATGATGATAGGGAAGTGTGGAGGAGAGAGAGAGAGAGAGAGAGAGGTAAGGGGGAAAAAGAAATAAAACATTAATGATATTGGTGAACACACACACACACAGAGCGAGAGAGAAAGATGATATAGTTAAGGGGGAAAAGAAACAAAACAGTAATGATGTTGATGAACAGAGAGAGAGAGAGAGAGAGAGAGAGAGAGAGAGAGAGAGAGAGAGATGAAATAGTTAAGGGGAGAAAAGAAATAAAACAGTAATGATATTCATCAACACACACACACACACAGATAGAGAGAGAGAGGTGTGGTTAATGGAAAGAAGTTAAACAGAAAAGAGATAATAGTGATGAACAGAGAGAGAGAGAGAGAGAGAGAGAGAGAGAGGCAATGTAATGGTGTGTGACTGTCTGTCAAAGGGGAGGGAGGAGGGGAGGAAAAAGAGAGAGACAGAAAGAAAGAAAGAAAGACGAAATAGTTAAGGGAAGAACGAGGAGGAGG
>NC_089791.1:25558387-25570887 GCF_040412425.1 Macrobrachium rosenbergii | reverse complement strand
CATTGAGTAATTTAAATCAGAATTCGTCAATTGACTCAATTCAAGAGAGAGAAATTGAATTCACATCCCAGTAACAAACTGCGATTCAAAAGTATTGTGATACTCAGTGAGAACTAGGTTTGAAAATGCAAAAAAAAAAAACCATGTTTTATAAAATTCATTAGCACCTGAACTTTTGCCAAGTCTTATAATATTCTAAAATACTCTTTTCTTTCAAAAACGTATCGAAATCAGCTACCTCTTTTTCAAGTTTTCTCTAATAACGGAGTTTTCTTGCTCCAAGTCAATACCAGAGGCTTTCGTAAAAGTGGGTTTAATTCACTCGATTTGTAAAGAGGTAAAAAAAAAACTACATGCTGTTGAATGTTACGAGAATTTATCCATTTTGGGGGACATATTAATCAGCTCATGCTATTGAATGTTACGAGAATTTATCCATTTTGGGGGACATATTAATCATTTTAAGATTACGCTAGTCAGTGTAACGACGCCAAGAGAGAGAGAGAGAGAGAGAGAGAGAGAGAGAGAGAGAGAGAGAGAGAGAGAGAGAGAGAGAGTCGTCTCCCGCGTTCTCAATTGCCAAATGTATGACCGCAGAATGTCAAAGCAATTTTTGCATTTTCAAGTCAACACGTTGCCTTTGAGTACTATACCTACCATATACTTATTCTAAAAAAAAAATTAATAAGATGACGTAAAACTAAAATGTAAAAGGTCCTGTGAACATCATAAGCTTACTCTAAAAAGAAGCAAAAATGAAGAAAAAACTATGAATTCAAAGGTAACCTGAGGTCAACTTTTATATGGAAATTCTTGCTAGTCACTTTGTTATATGAATCCCAACTTCAAAGACGCCTAACGGATTAGTTCATACCTGGTTTTTTTAGGCCTACACTGGCTCAGGCCTAATTAGCTTGAATGGATTGATACTTTACTGAGACGAGGTAGCCAAGGTGATCTGTAAGCTACTGGTGGTAGCCCCAGTAAGTATAGCCATTGTAAAAAGGATTTAAAACAAACGAAAGATGAGATTCTTTCTTTTGTTTTAAATCGTCTATAAGACGAGGACCATCAACCTCTTGATTGCTTTGCATCTCAATGCACCCGCAGAAGGAGAAGCTGGAAGGCGGTTTTGGCAATCAACACCCATCCCGCAGTCAACCCCGCCGAATGGGCCAAGAAGACTGCAACTCCTCCGGAACAGTTGATGCAGATGCATCATGTTCCAAGGGCGTTGTGATGTCCTTGGCCCAGTCTATGAGGTTGGCTGGAGGATGGGCGTGCGGGATGTTGGGGGGGGGGGACCTCCCATTGGCTGGATGCTACTGGGGATACAGCAGACAACACCCATCCCGTATAGTCAACCCCAACATATGGGCCAAGAAGAACCAACTCCTCCGGAACAGTTGATGCAGATGCATCATGTTCCAAGGGCGCTGTGATTTCCCTGGCCCAGTCAAGGAGGTAGGCTAGATGTTGGGTGTGTGTGTGTGTGTGTGTTTGTGTGTGTGTTGAGGGGAGTGGGGTTGCCTACCGTTGGTTCTCGTTCCAAGGGTGTTGTGATTTTCTAGTCCCAGTCGTAAAAAGGCTCCAAAGGCTTCGGTTGTCTTCAGAGAGCTCGTCATGCATGGAATGTCAATCGTGGCCAATTCTCTTTCTTCTTGTCTAATATTTTTAGGATATTAGGACATCGCCTGGTAAGAGAGTTCAGCATATAGTATGCTAACTTATCCCAGATTCTGCACAACAATACTACTTGAAAACTCTTGTACAACTTCAAGTACTTTTCTTTATCCTCTTATTTAGCGAAAGCCATATATTCATGGTGTCAAATGTTGCCATCTTTTGACAGCCAAACGTGTCCTAAGTATGGAAGCTTGGCACCGAGTTGGACTAGTTCCAAAAAGAAAGGGATTCTTTCCTTCGCTGAATCTATCGGGATTTTCAGCATGGTCATTTGGTGGGCAACAACGAGCATTGTCCCCTCTCTCGCAGTCTGCCGATGATCTTCCAGGCAATGGGTAAATGTACGTTGCGATCTGATGCAATAATCCTTCATGGTTTCTCTGACGTTTATGTCAGTGGCTTCCATTAAGGGTTCGGATTCCTGGCTAATATTAAATCCAGCCCTGAGGAGTTCCTCGAGGGAGAGGACTTCTCCAAAAGTAGCAGCCCACTCTAATAGCCCGGGATCTATTTTCATCTTGATATTATGTAATGAAGCTCCTTCTTCTATCTTTCTTGCTGCTTCCATACACCGATACACGGGGGAAACATAAATAGACGTAATATTATGCGCATTTGTCATTATTGATCCCAAATTCTGAGCATCATCTTGGCCCTGTTTGGTCAACGGGGTGTCTCAGGGGAAGAACTTCTGGGTAAAAATCCCCTCTATGTTCACTTTTAATATTGCAATAATCCTTTTCTTCTGTATATTTATCAAGCCAATTTCTGTCCACCTGATCAAGGCGTTCGCCGTGTCTAACTACTATTACTCCTAATTCTTCTGAAGTCCTTCCTCTCCTTCTCCTCACAGTCTCTTAATGTTCTATCCAGGCTTGAGTCGTGGATTTCTGTTGGGTCGAGGATGTATTCTTCTGAGATTTCCTCTCTGTCTTCGAAGAAGCATGATCCTCGTCATCAGTTACTTGAAATTCATTACCATCTTCGTTTCCCCTTGCTAACTCCTGACCTCGTATTCTCCCTCGCTGATTATTCGTTTCCTCTTTAATTACCCGGTTCGTTTTCGATTTATAACTCGTAAGATTCTCGACGGCGAACGAAAAGAAACCTGCAAGCATACCCAGGCGGGTCAGCAATCCTGTGGTACCCGTGGGAAGAACTATATAACAAATAATAATAACTCAATCAGGAGACAAGTCAACAAAGCATTTATGCGGTTAAACATGATTCTTTCTTGTAAAGAAACGCGCTCCCTGTCGTTGGCTTAGATCCAGTACGTGCCACATTATCTCGAAGTCAAGAAATCGACTCCAAAGCCTTCAGAGTACGTCTATGATCTCCGTATGATGCAACAGCAGTGAGGAATTCCTTGATCAGGCTGAAATGAATCCCGGAGCACTGGGATCTCAGCTCCATCAGAAGGCCTCCTCCTCCTCCTCCTCCTTCCATGGGGCTTTGGATCGACTCGGGAGTCAGGACACCAAGTTCCTCGGGGCTCAAAGTCGAGTCCCCATCCGTTGGGAGAATGACGTCCATCTTGACAGGGCGTTGCTGCCTCTCCTCTCTTCGAAGGCGTCTGTTCACAGTCGAGTTCCGCAGGTATTGAAGACTGATTCGGCGAAGGACCACTAGTCGTAATTGGGCCGTGACTGAGTTCAGGTTTATACTATGTGGTGAACGTATTTTCCCGGTGGCATTTTTCTCAAGTTTTTAGGAAAATGTTGTTTATTTTTAGATGTTTCTGCTGAGTTGGCATATGATGGTCTCGCAATTATTCTTTACCAATACACTGAAATTTCAGGAATATCTGATATATGATGTTAACCTGAATTATATAATATATATATATGTATATATATTTATATGTATGTACATATATCCTTCCTCTCTCTTTCTCTCTCTCTCTCTATATATATATATATATATATATATATATATATATATATACAGAGAGAGAGAGAGAGAGAGAGAAGAGAGAGAGAGAGAGAGAGAGAGAGAGAGAGAGAGAGAGAGAGAGAGGAAGGATATATATATATATATATATATATATATATATATATATATATATATATATATATATATATATATATATATATATATATATATATATATATATATATCTATATATCTATATTATACGTATATGTATATATACTGTACATATATATATATATATATATATATATATATATATATATATATGAATGTCTTTTTACTGCAATACCACAGTATAATACGAAGATAAAAAGGCCCATAAAACACCATTTGAACGTTGCAACCATATGTTTCGCGCATTTCCTTCTGTGCCCCTGTTCACTGGTAAAATAGTTTACCAGTGCTCGAAATATATGGTTGCAACGTTCAAATAATGTTTTATGGGCCTTTTTGTCTTCATATATATATATAGATATAGATAGATAGATAGATAGATAGATACTGTATATGTATATATAATGGAGAGACAGAGAGAGAGAGAGACCGTAATGTCAACAAATTTATATCTTCTATATGTATGAGCTTCCGACTTTCTATATGTTCTGTCAAACTCAGAGTAACACAGAAAACAAAGAGCTTCTCAGTACCTAGCCCATTGCTGCCATGGAAGAGCTTCAGTTTCGTTGCTATTATTATTATTTCTGTTTGGTTTCTATTTGGCTTTTATTTCTGTTTGTCCAGCTGTTGTTGTTGGCTAAACTCTCGTTTTACCCATATAATATTCTTCATATTGTTTATGTCCATTAGAAGCAATAAGCCAAAGTTTTTTAGCCCTTTAAATTAACTTTTATGCTCAAACAGTGTCCATCCAGAGGTGAAGCTCAGCCAGCTTCGTGACTCTACAAAAATGACTGTCGAAAAGCGTTACTTTGTATAGGTCTAATATAATCAACTCTTTGGCATACGATATCTATTTTAGTAGTGTTTATTTATCTATTTTTCTTCTTTTATCTTAGATTTTTTACCCCCATACATTCAGAGCTGAAGTTCAGACGGCTTAATGATCAAAATGACTGTAGAAGAGAGTTACTTTTAATGTTTCTAATAGAATTAACTTTAGCGAATAATATATTACAGTAGTGTTTATTTACTTCTTCGTCTTCTTCTTCTTCTTCTTCTTCTTCTTCTTCTTTTATCTTAGATTTTATACATCCAACCAGGGCCCGTTCAGAGCCGAAGTTCAATAATATATCTAATTTACTTAACTCATTGACAAACGATATATTTCAGTAGTGTTTATTTACTTCTTCTTCTTCTTCTTCTTCTTCTTCTCCTTTTCCTTTAGGCCGTGGCTAATTGAGATCAACTCCTCCCCTTGCATGGCTCCAACCACCAGCGTCACCAGGAGAATGGGTCCTCAGTGCCTACAGGATGTCATCAAAGGTAACTGCATAATTCATTAAATTATTATTATTATTATTATTATTATTATTATTATTATTATTATTATTATTATTATTCAGAAGATGAGTCCTATTCATACGGAACAAGCCCACCATAGGGGCCACGGACTTGAAATTCAGCCTTCCAAAAACATGGCGTTCATTAGGAAGAAGTAAGAGGAGGTAAAGAGAAATACAGAAAGAAGAGACCCCACTTAATAAAAAATAAAAATAAATAAATTAATAAATAGATAAAAATGTATTAAAATGCAAGAACAGTATTATGGCGGTCATTCGTTGCATCTTCGCATGAACTTTTGAAGTTGCAACTGCAGACATCCTCAGGGAGACTGTTCCACAGTCCAAAATTATTATTATAAATATATTTTAATGTTTATACGACACAGAGCGCTTGACGGATGAGAAGAACAAGAGTAACGGAACTTTTTATGCAATATCTATACACGCAACAGTCTCCCCGAGTTTGTCGTGCAATCGGAACTTCGAAAAAGCAAGCGAAGTTGCAATGCATTACTACCCTAGTACTATTCACCTTGCATTTTAACAATTTACTTACATTTCTTTTTTATCTATTTACTTTTTGGTTTATCAATTTGTGTTTTCCTTTTTCAATAAGTGATCTCTTCTTTCCGTATTTCCCATTACCTTCGTTAACTCCTTGCTAAAGAACACCGTAATATTCTTTGGAAACTTGAATTTCAAGTTAATGGCTCCTTTGGTGGGCTTGTTCCATATGAATAGTGTTCATCTTCTGAATAATAATAATAATAATAATAATAATAATAATAATAATAATAATAATAATAATAATAATAATAATAATAATAATAATAATTCAGAGCAGATAGGGTGATACCTGCCAATAGACCAGACTTGATGCTGACTGACAAAATCAAGAAGAAAGCATCACTCATTGATGTCGCAGTACCATGGGACACCAGAGTCGATGAGAAAGAAAGAGGAAAAAATTGATAAAGTATCAAGACCTGAAAATCGAAATAAGAAGGATGTGGGATCTGCCAGTGGAAACTGTACCCATAATCACAGGAACACTAGGCACGATCCCAAGATCCCTGACAGAGAACCTGGAAAAACTCGAGGCCGAAGTAGCTCCAGGACTCATGCAGAGGAGCGTGCTATTAGAAACAGCGCACAGAGTGAGAAAAGTGATGGACTCCCAAGGAGGCAGGATACAACCCGTAACCCCACACTATAAATAACACCAAGTCGAATAGGATGACTGAGATAGACAAAAAAAAAAAATAATAATAATAAAATAATAATGGACAAATAAATCAACAGTTATGTATGGGTACAGATTCTTGAAAGCTCTCTGTAGAAATTTATTTTTAAATTTATGTACCCCTACATAACTGTGGATTTGTCTTTCCATTTCAAGACTCATGCTACTATCAGTATTTAATAATAATAATAATAATAATAATAATAATAATAATAATAATAATAATAATAATAAGAATAATAATAATAATAATAATAATAATAATAATAATAATAATTGTTAGCCTTCGTGGTTTTGTGGTTCATGGTTCCTCCTCTTAACATAACATGCGTGGGTTTGAGTTTCTTCATTTATTTCCATTCCGGATTCAATGCTTGCAGTAGTAAACTTATTCCAAAAATTCTGAAGGAAATCGAGAAGTTGAAGATTTTTTTTTTGGCATAATAAAAACAACAAAAACACAGGTATTCTTCCAGTGTCATACAATTTTCAAAAAAATACCTCATGACAATTATAAAACACCACTGTGAAATTTATATCTTGATTAATTATTCAACTTATTTAGAAGCATTTTAACAGAAACAATGAAAATAAATAGGCAAACTAATCATTATAAACAACAAAGGTCTCCAACAAACAATGATTATGAAACTGAACAATTCCATTCAGTATCAAAATGAAATTCCAATAAGAAACTTTCGAAGGAATAATATACAAAAAAGATGCAAAAATAACATAATATCAAAACTGTACCTGCAGGAAGTGTTAGTAAGCTGTTGTGCTAAAGATATAAGCTCTCTTTAACGTGTTGTATGCTAATTCCACGTTCCAAATTTCCTCCACCTGATAAAAACGGACTAAAATCTTGACTTCTGATTTTTCCCGGGAGTAAATACTAGCGTTTGTACTAGCTACAACCACTCGCATTTCTGTTGGTTGGATATGTCAAGAGGTCCACAGCAGGCCTCTTATACCCTGTAAGGGAATAAAAAACTCTTGATACACGTAAAGTTCATGTTTATCTGTCTCATTTTCTATTCCCTCATATTTATTTAGTTATTTATTCATCACCTTATCCTATAAACTGTTACACTTTTTGCAAGCTGATTTCTCTTTAGAACCCTCTTGGGCTTATAGTCTGTTGACTCTTTCGGTAATGGTTTTCAGCTGAAGATTTAAAGGAAGAAACACTGTATCACACCTACTGCCTCCGGGCGAGGGGCCCCGCTGGCATAAGGCCCCCCAACGCCCGTGTTATAAACAGCAAGCACGATTAATCACGGTCCCCCCTTTTCCCTGTCAGATTCACGTATCGGGTGACTTCCATCTCTCGTGCCTTATCGGTCGCCGAGATCTGTTTTCGTACAGACGGGGCGAAGACAAGACAATTCACTGCACGCAAGCGCGCGCGCACACACGCACATACACACACACACACACACATGCTTGCCACATGGATATTTTTTTTTTTTAACCTCGAATTATTTTTGAAGAACCGCCATAGGAGTGATATTCGAGTGTCCGTAACCTCTCTTTTTCTCTCTGTAGTTGTTTGCTCTCTCTCTCTCTCTCTCTCTCTCTCTCTCTCTCTCTCTCTCTCTCTCTCTCTCTCTCTCTCTCACATACATGATATATATATATATACACATATTTATATATTATATATGTATACATATATATACATATATAAATACAAATGTGTACATATATAGATATATATATACACGTATACATATACACCATAGTAATTATTATTGACTGTCAGCTCCATCGTTCAGTAAGTCTTCAATCCTGGTAACTGTACAATAATAAAAATCATATGTACTTCCTGTTCTTTGTCTTTTCATCTGTTAACATTACTATTGCCTTTTTCTCGTATGATGAATTGATGAATAAAACACAAAAGGCATCCATTGATCAAATATATAACAAAAACCAAGAACTAATAAAATTAATTTTTTTGACAGATGCAAAGAGAATTTCCGGAAATTAGATATGCAGTTTGAAACAAAAAACTGACACAAGTTCACGTTCTTATTTAATAATTTTTTAACTAATAATAATAATAATAATAATAATAATAATAATAATAATAATAATAATAATAATAATAATAATAATAATAATAATAATAATGCAAATCTTCTTCACAATCCGTGAATATGTTTATAAATTACAAAATCACATTTATGTAAAGTACTGTATTTACAAATAATAAAATGAATTCCAGGAGCTCCTGGATTTCATTTTATTATTTGTAAATACAGTAATAAATGTGATTTTGTAATTTTAATAATAATAATAATAATAATAATAATAATAATAATAATAATAATAATAATAATAATAATAATAATAATGAAAACCTTGCGCATATTAAAATCAAAGGATTACGACACGAGACATCTTTGCAAATTTCAGAGCCATCAATATCAAGATTTCAACATTACTATTATTCAGACGTCCATGATCTGTATAAGATCAGCAGGCACAAACCGAATACAACGCCCTACAGAATCAACAAAGAAAAACTTACACAAGAAAATAAAGAATAAAATAACAAACATACACATACATATATAAGCCATTAAACAGTATAACTAACTCTAAGAGACATTGGGAAATAGGTTCCTCTCTCCGTATCACTGAAGAAACCTTATTTGTCCTTCTCCCTATCACAAACCCATTACCAAATGTACGGCATCACGCACCACCGATCAAAATTCATCACCATCAACAAAGGACTCCATTTAGGATATACCTCGCAGTAAGTCAACATTTATAAAGGGGCCTCCTTAAGGGGCAAGAGCCCGTGCTGGCACACGGCCTGATTCAGCCAACAGCAAATAGAGGACTGGGGACAGAGGACGGGGATTGGTGGAGGGGGAGGGGGATGGGGTTAAAACTCGAGATTTACAGCTTGCGGTGTATCAAAACCTTGGCCCAAAACCCACTTGGTTTTACATGTAGGTGTTGCCATGGTAACGCTGATAAGCAGGCTAAGTTAATGATGTGTTTTATTTCCTGGTCTACACATAACATCGATAAATGACCAATTGGTGAAAAAGCAAGGACATCAAAGTTTCACTAAACAGTATCGTTAATTGTGAAAAGAAAAAACCCGACAGTCAACTTAATTAATTAGCTGAATGCAATCAAGGAAAAAAATATAAAGTTATTTCTCGTATATAATTTTAAAAGTGAGGTGATTCCATGTAAACATTCTACGCGTATGTATGTATGTATGTATGTATGTATGTATGTATGTATGTATGTATAACAGCTATAGTATACAACTGGCAAAAAAAATCATACTTATGTCTAAAGTCTAACAACGCATTTGCACATAATGTAAGGTTTCGCATGCTAACATTTGGTCAAATGGGGCCATTTACTTAATCTTCTAATTTACAAGTCTGTCATTATTTATATTTGTGAATACATGTTAACATTTAGCAATGTATGAGCAAAACCAGCTTGAAAGTGTTGAAATGCCAAAATTAATAATAAATACGTGAACGCAAAACCCCTTCTAATATGGAAACAATTAAATCATACCTTGCGTACGCCCAAATAATCATGTAGGTTTACGATGAATTACGTTAAGCAAATTTCACTATTCAGTGAAGATGTTTCCTACAATGTATAGTAAACCCTCTACTCTTACCATATCCACAGTAAAAAAAAATAGTTCCTAACTGCATAACTGATAAATGTTTTTCATTCTGCAAAATAAACTGACATTTTCTGGTTGTATAATATTGAACGACCGTTTACTTTTTCTGACGTCATACAAATAGGAACGTTTTTGTTTTTTACTCTTTTGTAGAAAATGCAAAGTGTCGATGATTTTTTTTCATTAATCATGAAATAAAAAAGGTTCTCAGTAAAAATTATTTGGACACGGTTGCTAGCCTCTGCCATGAACCACGGATATTTAGGGGGGCTTATGTGCCAAAGACGTTTGGTATTCAATGGTGCTCAACTATCCAGATACTTAAAAAAAAAACACAAATTGGAGAACAAATATAATCAAAAGCAGAATGGACTGTAGTTGAGTTTAAATGCCCCAAACTGAAGAGGGAGCATGGCGATCTGAAACTGTTTGTGGTTTTGACAATATTCGTTCTCCAGTTTGTGGATATTTTAAGTTTCAAAGGTCGATACTGATCTGTTGTCATTATCTAGATATCAGGTCCAACATTACTCATATCTACTAATCCAACTATGTATATATATATATATATATATATATATATATATATATATATATATATATATATATATATATATATATATATATATATATACATATAATACACGCATGTTTTATATATATACACACACAAACCCACACCCACTTATTCTCTAGTATGCACAGGCTACACATACAGACGCTCTCTCTCTCTCTCTCTCTCTCTCTCTCTCTCTCTCTCTCTCTCTCTCTCTCTCTCTCTCTCTAAATCCCCGACCGTAATTTTCTCCCAGCGATAAAGAGGAAGAAGTTAAGTGATATAAACTGCTCAGCAGAAAACGATGGTCACTTTTATTCGATATAGAAGTTCCAGAGGAGGAAACTTTTGGCATTAAAGACCGTCTTTTCCGGAGACTTACGACCTCGGACCAGGGAAATTTATTTCCTCCCCTCGGATTGTTTACCCTTTTGCTTGCCATGATTGCATCGAAGGACGAAGGGACAATAGTTTCCACTTGCATACGTACATGCTGCATGCATGTATGTATGTATATATTTACAGCTATTTAAATGTATATAAATTATATATATATATATATATATATATATATATATATATATATATATATATATATATTTATATATATGTATATATATATATATATATATATATATAATATATATATATCTATGTATATATATATATATATATATATATATATATATATATATATAATAGTTTTTACTTACATATATATACTGCATACATATACACATGTATATATATATGCATGTACATATATATATATAAATATACACACATATATATAAATAAATATATATATATATATATATATATAAATATATATATATATATATATATATATATATATATATATATATATATATATATATATATATATATATATATATATGTATATATATATATGCGTGTGTGTGTGTGTGTGTGTAACACTGCGGGCTAGATAAAAAGGGAGAAGTTTTATAAGATTTTTGACTCACTAGCCATTTTTCTTGGAGATCTAGCGAATCGTTCGGCTTCTGAAAACAGCTTGACTGAACTAATGATAAACAGGTCCAATAGGTCCTTTCAAAAATCCAATCCCAGTTAGTTATTTTATTCTTATCATTACCGAATCATTATCACCACAACTTCTACTGATATGAAATGACAACGAAGTCCCTTTAGAATTGCAAACAGGGGTAGCAATTCTATTCTTATTATTATGATACCTTTATCACCAAAAATTCTAATATGAAATGACAATGAGGTCCCATTAAAATTGCAAACGTAGGTAGCCATTCTATTATTCTTATTATAAAATCATTATCACCCCAACTTCTAACATGAAATTACAATGCACGGCCAGGAGATTCCTTAAAGACAGTGAATAATTTCCAATCTAGGGGATCTGCTCTTCTGGACTGGGAAGCTGGAAGTGGTCCCGTGAGCTCAGTAAAACCTTCTTGTTTCGACCATGACAGGAAAAAAAGGAATATATATATATATATATATATATATATATATATATATATATATATATATAATCAAAAGCTACAAACGTCCTTAATATCAATTCACTCTACCTCAGGAAGTAATATATTTTCATATATGTTACCGAAGAATTTTAGTTGATAATAAGTCCACCGTCCGTGGGGTCGAACCAGCGACGGACGAGGAATCAGGATTGACACACTAACCAGTCGGCCACAAGAGGTATATAATACCATCTCCCATCAACCCACCCGTCGAACTCAGGTGTTTTGCGTTTGGAGGCGATATCCACCCACCTCTGCAAGGTTGACCGTGTAGTGCGTTTGTGTGTATATGACTATTTATCACATCACCGTGATTCATATACAATCAGAAAGCTACAAACGTCGCTAATATCAATTCCACTCTACCTCGGAAGTAATATATTTTCATATATGTTACCCGAAAGGAATTTTTAGTTGA
>NC_089791.1:25548387-25555887 GCF_040412425.1 Macrobrachium rosenbergii | reverse complement strand
CCACAGAGAAGGGCCCCTACCCCTTTTACCGCGCCCCCCCCCCAACCCCCCTGTTCTGCTTCGCCGCGGGACACAGTCTCGCATCCCGTAATAGAAAACCAGGTATCGACAAGGCACCACCGGATACAACAAAAGCAACACACACACACACACACACACACAGCTGCAACCCATTGAATATTCATTAAACAGAACTTACCTTGTCTATGGCTGGAGGGGGAGGGACCGAAATGCGAGAGAACATATACGCATAGATACTCAGATTCTCTCTCTCTCTTTCTCTCTCTCAGAATACACACACACACACACACACAAACACAAATTTTCTTAATCTTCTGTGGGCAGAGCTCTCTATCTATTTGAGATTTTAAATGAATCTCTATATGCATCAAGAGTATTCTCACAAAGTCACTGCTGATCTCTTAGTGCACACACGCTTACACACATGCGGGCGCGCCCGCGCGCGCATACACACACACACACACACACACTTAGATTCCCTCTGTCTGTCAGTCTGTCTCTTTCACACTGATAACTCCCCAACCTCTCTCTCTCTTTCTCTCTCTCTCTCTCTCTGTGATAAAAAGGGTACTCCCCCACCTTTCTCTCTCTATCTCTCTCTCACTGATAAAAAGGGTGCTCCCCCACCTCTCTCTCTCTCTCTCTCTCTCTCCTCTCTCTCTCTCTCTCTCTCTCTCTCTCTCTCTCTCTCTCTCTCTCTCTCTCTCTCAAAGACACGCTCTCCCTTTCACAATCTTCTTCCCTATTATGTACAAAGCGCACCTCACGACACTGACATCACTGCTTTGTTCATATATGAAGACTCAAACTTTCATACAAAAAAACACAGTAAATTCTCTTCTTTTACAGTTAGTTTCCTTTTTTTGCAGTTCATTAAAGATAAGAAGGTCAATTAATGCAACACTTGTACAGAACATGAATTGGAATCAGGGATTCGAAGGTCAATTAATGCAATACTTGTATAGAACATGATTTGGAATCAGGGACTCCAAGGTCAATTAATGCAATACTTGTACAGAACATGAATTTGGAATCAGGGGCTCACGTTAATACAGAGTTATTCAGCAAATATGTAAATATAGTGATAATAGCTACAGATGCAACCAAGTGATGAATGGCAGTTTAAGCATTTTTGGTAAGAGAAAAATAGGCGCATTTATTTGTCAAGCTGAAAAAAGGTGAAATCTAGTGTATTGTTTTTATATGTGTAAAGTCTATAAGAATTTTCTTATAGTACAGAATTTTGAAGTTTAAAATACAGTAACATTTTCTAAATTATATTAAAAGCAAATGATTTTTTAAATGTAATTCAGTTTAAATTTAAGCAATTTATTAGTTGAATTATATTTAGGCAATTTATCTAAATACTGACTAAGACCAAAAAGATAAATTTGCACAGTCTATCAATAAACGTCTATTTGTAATAAAATAACATTCTATTGCTTTATAAATGTGATGAATCTTTATTTATAATGAAAGAGAAACATACGTGGCAAGCGTATCCATTACGTCTTTTACATGTACACGCAACGACGGGAGAGAGAGAGAGAGAGAGAGAGAGAGAGAGAGAGAGAGAGAGAGAGAGAGAATCTTTATCCTGATTCTAATAGACCTTTGCATCTTTTGTCACGTCAATCTCTCTCTCTCTCTCTCTCTCTCTCTCTCTCTCTCTCTCTGTGTTCTTACCATTTCCCTACCTGTCTCTCTCTCTCTCTCTCTCTCCTCATCATCATTTCTCCACCTCTCTCTCTCCCCTCACCATTTCCCCACCTCGATCTCTTTCTCTCCTCACCATTTCCCCACCTCGATCTCTCTCCCACTCCCTCTCCCTACCTCTCTCTCTCTCTCTCTCTCTCTCTCTCTCGCCTCGATCGCACTCTCCCTCTCCATCTCCACACCTCTCTCTCTCTCTCTCTCTCTCTCTCTCTCTCCCACGCGCGCACCTCCATCCAGTTATCTCTCATCTCTCCCTTGTTTTGCTTTCTCGGTGTATGTACTCACTGCGTCTCTCTAACAAACAAGAGGTACGGGGCTGTTCACTAAGCGCTAACAAGGAGAAGAACAAGAGCCTTAAATCTCCCCGAATTGCTTCTTCTAACCTTTAGGGTCGACTGCGTCCTCAGGCATAACCGATTTTTACGTTCATTGTCGTTCGTCTTTATACCTGAGGTTTAGATGTTTATGTATGAGAGTGCATGCAAGTGTGTAAATTATATATATGAATAATATATACATATATACATATATATGTGAATGTATATATATGAATATATTTATACAGACACATATACACATGTATATATATATATTTATATATATATACACACATATGCTATATATATATATATATACACACATATATAATTTATATATCAATATATATTTAAATATGTGTGTGAGTGTGTGTGACCAGCATAGACGTACATTGTATTCATAACCATCCTGAAAGCCTGATTATAGTATACAGAAATTAACCTTTTAAACTATGGTTAAGACTGAGCTACAGCAACGGATCTGGTCTCAGCCAGACAAATTATTACAGACTGCCCTTTCCTCTCCTCTGAATCTTGAAAGATTACCGACCTTTATTCCCCAATCGATGTTTCTCAGCCAGATAATTCTCTCTCTCTAAACAACAGATAACGCATGAAGTTTTATAGATATTAAACGTCGCTAAAATCGACTATGTAACATCATACAGCTTGGAAAACAAGTTTTTGAATTCGATCAACAACAAGTAAAAAATGCGCCGAAGTGTCTTCGGCGCAATCTAGTTTTCTGTACAGCCGCTACAGCGTATAATCAAGGACACCGAAAACACATCTATCGCTGGTCTTGGTATAATGCTGTATGAGTAGCGGCCAATGAAACTTTAACCCCTGCCCGGTGGTGGCCTATCCTATATAGTTGCCAGAAGCACGATTATGGCTAACTTTAACCTTAAATGAAATAAAATTTACTGAGGCTAGAGGGCTGCAATTTTGTATGTTTGATGATTGAAGGTTGGATGATCGACTTTCCAATTTGCCGCCCTCTAGCCTTAGTAGTTTTTAAGCTCTGAGGGCGGACAGAAAAAGTGCGGACAGAAAAAAAATGCGGACGGACAGACAAAGCCTGCACAATAGTTTTCTTTTCAGAAAACTAAAAATCAATTGCTTCCTGTAAGCTTTTAGTAAAATTTAAGAGGACAAAATTTTATTATTCAAATGAAGATGGTTGGGACGGAATAAGTGCTTCAAAGTCTTGAGTGAACTGAAATGTATGCAGGTATAGCAAAACAATGTTTGTCACCAGAAGCAACACGGTTTCTACAACAAGAATATACGAATACTATTTTATTTCTCTTTTTTTTTCCTTCTAATAACTGGCCTCTTCTTTCTGTATCTCCTATTACTTTCTGTTACCTAATTCAAATGAACACCATATTCTTTCGAAGTTTGAATTTCAAGTCAATGGCCCCTTTGATGGGTTTGTTCCACATAAACAGGGTTCATGTTCTCAATAATAATAATAATAATAATAATAATAAAAGGAGTAAATCTGAAAGTGTTAACTCAAAATCCCTCGAGTAAACGGCATAGATAATACAATACAGTCAGTGAGCAAGCAGACATCTTGTACAATACCGCAAAGATATAACAGTAACAAGTAGCAGCAGAAATATCAACAAAATCCAGATATACTGGTCTGACAGTCATAGCTTTATGCGACGATTTCCAGAAAAGCTTCGCTCATATAACATAAAGATTGCCTGTTGTCAAGGAGTTGGTTTTCATTGGATTCCAGTTTATAAAGAAGTTCCTACAATAAATGGAGGTGTCTCCAGTCTGTAAGCTTCTAACGAATCTATGGTGCATCACTATAATGTGACCGGAAATAATAAGTAAAATGCCACAATAATGTATATATGAGCGATTGCATTTTTCCAAAATACGAAAAAAGGGTTCAAGAAAAAAAGGGAGCTTTCGACCGTCTGCACAACGGTCGAAAGCTTGGCTGGAGAGGACCGTTGTGCAAACGGTCGAGAGCTTGGCTGAAGAGGACTGTTGTGCAAACGGTCAAAAGCTTGGCTGAAGAGGGCCGTTGTGCAAACGGCCGAGAGCTTGGCTGAAGAGGCCGTTGTGCAAATGGTCGAGAGCTTGGCTGGAGAGGAACTCTGTGCAAATGGTCAAAGCTCCTTTTTTTACCCGTTTTTGTTTTTGTATTCTGGAAAAATACAATAGCTAATATACATTATTGTGGCTTTTGCTATTATCCCAACGAATACCTTCTTAACAACCATCTTTCTAAATTCGCATCACAGTTAGATCGGTTTCCAAAAATATAAGTGGCTTTTCTCTGGTTATTTCTGGATAATGATATAGGGCCAAGTTCCAAGTGAACAAAAATGAACAGAAATCGAGAAAGAAATGCAGCATGAAAATAATAATGCGATAAAACAAATTTAATGACCGCTGATAAAGATGGTTTGTCATTCGACGCTCAAGACCCATTACGATGCAAATTTAAAGGAGACAGATATAATTAACTATAATGGATACCCCCCGTGGACATCCATCTCCCATCCCCCACCCTCAAGCTCGACCCTCACACCCCGCCCCCCGGCCCCAAAGTTCCATAATTTATTTCATTATCATTCATAATGAACACCTACTCTTAAGGGACAAGCCAAAATGGTCATTACTATGCACGACAGTCTTCCGGAGACCAGAATGCGCAATGCCTTATGTAAAACAAGAGAATAATAGAACTAATAGGAGAATTTCACTCAAATAATCGATAATCAACAATAGGAGAATTTCACTCAAATAATCTATAATCAATAATAGAAGTTCGCTAAAATAATCATTAATAGGCGAAGTTCACTCAAATCATCGATAATCAATAATAGGAGAATTTCAATCAAATAATCGATCATCAATAATAGGGAAATTTCACTCAAATAATCGATAATCAATAATGGGAGCAGTTCACTCAAATAACCAACAATCAACAATAGGAGACTTTCACTCAAATAATCTATAATCAATAATAAAAGTTCGCTAAAATAATCCATAATCATTAATAGGAGGAGTTCACTCAAATCATCAATAATCAATAATAGGAGAATTTCACTCAAATAATCGATGATCAATAATAGGAAAATTTCACTCAAATAATCGACAATCAATAATAGAAGTTCACTCAAATAACCAATAATCAACAACAGGAGAATTTCAATAAAGTAATCTATAATCAGTAATAGAAGTTCACTCAAATAATCGATAATCAATAATAGGAGAAGGTCACTCAAATAATCGGTAATCAATAATACGAGAATTTCTCTCATAATCGATAATCAATAATAGAAAAATTTCACTCAAATAATCGATAATCAATAATAGAAGTTCACTCAAATAACCAATAATCAACAATAGGAGATTTTCAATAAAATAATCTATAATCAGTAATAGAAGTTCACTCCAATAATCGATAATCAATAATAGGAGAAGTTCACTCCAATAATCGGTAATCAATAGTACGAGAATTGCTCTCAAATAATCGATAATCAATAATAGGAGAATTTCAATCAAATAATCGATAATCAATAATAAAAGAATTTCACTCAAATAATCGATAATCAACAATAGAAGAATTTCACTCAAATAGTGAGTAAGTAGCAATGGAAATAAAAGAATATAAATAAATAAACAAGAGTCAGAAATTCGTTTGCAGCATTAAATAGTACCACAAAGCCACTCGCCTACTTAGGAGAATTAACCTTTATGACACACCCAGACTGACTGCTCCACAATGTTACAGTAAAAGAACTCAAACAAAAAATGAGATTTGATGATAAAGAAAGCTGGAAAAACTTAAAAAAAAAAAACTATCTCATCATTCACTTACTCCTCCTCCTCTGCTCTTACTATTAAGAGATACAAAAAGGTTCCTCTGTCTCCCAGAGACGCGGCAAATTCAGTTGAATACAGAACTGAATATAGAACTTAAGCCAAAAGCCAAGCACTGGGACCTATGAGGTCATTCAGCGCTGAAACGTTAATTGACAGTAAAAGGTTTGAAAGGTGTAACAGGAGGAAAGCAAGATGGAAGAAAGAGAATATGAAAGGAGGTACAGAAAAGGATCGAATGGGGTTGCAGCTAGGGGTCGAAGGGACGCCGCAAAGGACCTTGAGTAATGCCTACAGTGCACCGCTTGAGGTGAACTGACGGCACTATCCCCCTACGGGAGACGGGAAGTTTAACATCCTTGTAGTACCTTCCGACGAGAATGATAAATTCGACGCGACGTTTCCCTGGAAACTTGTCGTAAATCTAAAGGCAGATATATCTGAGAATTTCCTCAGCGGAGCCTTAAGAGAAAATCTGGACATCGTCTCGAGAAGATAAATAATGATTTAAGCACCGATCCCGAATCTCAATTGGAAGAATAATAGTAATACTAAAAAAATAAAAAAATAAAAAAAAATAAAAAAAAAATAAAACATGAGTAATAATAATAACAAATAAACTCCAGACTATAAAATAAAAATATGAGATGAGTAATAATAATAAAAAAAAATAAACTCCAGACTATAAAATAAAAATAAAAATAAAAAAAACATGCGAGAGAAAAAACATACATCGGTTTTATACAATAAGACAGGAGGATATCTTTATCTTCATGCAGTTCCCCGCGTAATCAGATGAAGTGCTCTTTGAATTCAACGCGAGGAAGGCAAGAAGAATAAAAGCGAATGAAAAAAAAAAAACCTTCATTAGTGTAGCACTCTGCCATGTTCACGGCAGGGGGGGAATACCCTACTTGACAACTCTTTAATAAAAATATGATACACGATTGGTACGTGGGATGCTGTGCGCGACAGTTGTTAGCTCTCGCTCTCTCTCTCTTTCTCTCTCTCTCTCTCTCCTTTGCATAATTTTCTCTTACTGGCTCTTGTGTAAATAGCAGAAATAACAATGTAAGCAGCGAATCTTAACAGATATTGGAAACTGACCTATTTTGAGGTTGTAAGTGTAATAAGGACATCACTACAGAACTTCAGAGAAGTTCAGATGATTTGTGTAATATTTTAAACCGTTATCTACTGCAATTCTTAACGAGAAGAATGCGTAGATATAATCAATGTGTGTGTGTGTGTGTTGGGGGGGGTGTGTGTCTGAGTTAGATGCAACTTCTTTTAAATGTAAAATGTGTCTATCTAAATTAGATGAAACTTCCTTTAAATATAATGTGTCTGAATTAGATGCGATTTCTGTTAAATACCAACATCTTTCATTACTGTTTTGTTTATAGTGACTTTGCCTTTTAATTATATATATTTACTTTTAAAATGCTAGATATTTCAAACATTGCATAGTGCTTTGTAAGAGGCGAATAAAGGGTACGAACTATAATTATTATTATATTAATTACCTTACAAATTCTACAACTAACAATTTTCCAAATATGAATCACATTAATATCATTTACATCAC
>NC_089791.1:25520887-25540887 GCF_040412425.1 Macrobrachium rosenbergii | reverse complement strand
ACAGGTAAATTTTAAATTTTTTAAACAAGAATAATCTTCTCAAAAATTTATTAAAATGAAATACAGGTAAATTTTAAATTTTTGAAACAAGAATAATCTTCCAAAAAATTGATTAAAATGAAATACAGCTAAATTTAAAATTTTGGAGTCAAGAAAAATCTTCCAAAAATTTATTAAAATGAAACACAGGTAAATTTTAAATTTTTGACTCAAGAATAATCTCCCAAAATATTAATTAAAATGAAATACAGCTAAATTTTAAATTTTTGAGTCAAGAAAAATCTTCCAAAAATTGATTAAAATGAAATGCAGGTAAATTTTAAATTTTTGACTCAAGAATAATTTTCCAAAAAACTGATTAAAATGAAATACAGGTAAATTTTAAATTTTTGAACCAAGAACAATCTTCCAAAAAATTGATGAAATGAAATACAGGTAATCTTAAATTTTTGAATCAAGAATAATCTTCCAAAAAATTGATTCAAATGAAATACAGGTTAAATTTAAAATTTCTGAATCAAGAATAATCTTATCTGGCAGTGTGAAATAAGGTCAACAGACCGGAGTCCGTCCTAGCCAAGAAGAATGCCAGATAAGAACAGAACGATAACGACCCACGGAGAAAAGTCGATTTTTAACAAGGTCCATAAAAGTGCTGGTAAGGTGTGAAATGGAATACGGGCTTGGTATGAACCCCAGGACTCTGACCAACCAACAGAAAACCAAATTAAAGCAAAAGACGCATAAGTGTCGTCTAAAAGAATAGCCATTCTTTTTGAGAATAGAAATACGTCACTTATAAAATGTTAATCATATTCTCTGAAATATGTAGGATGGATATCGTACTTTAAACGAGACTGAAAAATACAGAGAGAGAGAGAGAGAGAGAGAGAGAGAGAGAGAGAGAGAGAATATGGTCTTGACAGCACATAGAGTATTAAATGTAACAGTAGATGTAAAACCGAAGAAAACTCAGAGAATAAAAATAAAACATTAACAAAATCTTTAAAAAAAACTTGGAAAATCCGAACGCCTTAAATTAGATTCCATTTCAAGAGAACTTCCATTACAGAAATAAAATAAATGGAGAACCTCGACCGATTTAACATTAATTACCATCTCTTTCTCTCCCCTGACATTTAGACAACGAACGCACTTCCTCCCAGAGGGCTCTGGACGACATATAGCTTCCCCTCGTTCCGGCGTCAGACTGAGGAGAGCCGTTCGAAAGACTCTCTTTTAGTTGGAGGAGGGAAAGGACCTCCTGGGTAATGAAGATCAGAGCGAAACAAAACATCTTCTCTGATACTGAAAATGTTCTTTAAGTATTTACTTTTAATATTTATTGATTTGTTTATTCATTTATTCATTAAAGCGTCATGGAACTCTCACTCTGTTTATATGTAATTTATATATGTATATATATATATATATATATATATATATATATATATATATATATATATATATATATACGACTATGAAATATTTCCTGTTAAAACAGAAATCCATCTAATAGAAGGAGCAAGTAGAGGAGACAGTTTGGTCTCTGAAACATAGCAATAACTTTCTACCTTTTGGCGTTTTTATGGGCTCCTTCTATTAGATATATACATACATACATATATATATATATGTATATATATACATATATGTATATATATACATATATGTATATATACATATATATACATACATACATACATATATATACATACATACAGACCATATGTATGTATCATGTATGTATGTATATCTCCCTATCTATCTATTTATAATACACACATATATATACAGTATATGTGTGTGTGATTTTTAATTTTACATAAGTTTCATGTTCATTCAGAACATGCAAAAGACAAATTTCATCATTCCTAACAGTCAGCCCTTAGCACTTACGACTGAAGTTCTCTACAGTTACAGTAAACTAAATAATTTGTGACTCATTAGGCGTTGATGAACGAAACATTGTTATATATTATTCACATTATACCGATTCAGAAGATAAAAAAAAACAGGGATTTCTGTCCTAGAATTCTTGATAGTTATCACGTATAAATTACTGTCATCACTTCAGTTGATAAGGAAAGATTCAGTGGAGAAGATTTTGATTAACTATCTTTCTCATGTTCAATGGTCAATCAGAACAAAGTTCAAAAGATAAGACCGATGATGATATCAAGTAAAAAAAAAATTGAAAAGCCATAGAGAAGACAGGAGATGATGGTCTCATGTGAGGATTTTATTTTATTGTTTCAAAAACCGAATGCATTAAAAAAAATAAGAAAAATGAAAAGCGATAAAGAAAACGGGAGATAATGGACTCGTGTGAGGATTTTAATTTATTGTTTCAAAAACCGAACGCACCAATTAAAATAAGATATTTTAAAAGCAGTAACTTAAAGACGAAAGAGCACTTTCTTTAAGGCATTTCTCAAAATCATTTCATTCAATAAAAAAAAAGACGAAATAGAGACGGCATAGGCAGCAAAGGGTTGTAAGAATTTAGAATCACGAAATGAAAACGTTTATCAGACACGTTTCACGAACTTTGAAAACCAAAAGAGAGAATGAAAAGGAATATAGAAATAAATATAAATAAATAAATCGAAGACGGAAGAGACAGAGCAAAGTTGGAAGCTGGAGATTTCATGAATTGGGCGTTGCTATTATCTAAACTTATTGCTCAAAATCAACGACAGTACTCAATCAAAAGCTCACTCCAGCTCATTTATATATATATATATATATATATATATATATATATATATATATATATATATATATATATATATATATATATATATAAACACATATATATGATAAATATATATATACATATATATATATATATATATATATATATATATATATATATATATACATATACAGTATAAAAATACTTACACTAATGAACCTTTAGAAGAAGGTGCACTGCACAGCGTTAGAAGAACCCAAGTAATCGGAAGGAGATAAAGCTGACATTTCAATTTATAGAGGGAGGCGAGCACAGCCCTTTTGGTCTCCAGGAACAATGGAGGGTGGAGCCTCTCCAACAATTGCTGTTGGCGACTTCGCGCCATTGATTTTCCGAGATCGATCTACTAGTAGCCAAGGAGGGACAGAGAGGGCTCGTGAGAGAGAGAGAGAGAGAGAGAGAGAGAGAGAGAGAGAGAAGCCTCCGGAGAAGGGCGCACCACCACGGCGGAAAGAAGACGGCCCCTATCAAAGGCAAGGTAATGGGAAGGTAACTGAGTCACCACGGTGGCTGCACTTCGTTTCCCCCGCTTCGTCGGCGCCTTACTCAGGTAGGGGGCTCCAGATACCTCGGGGCTCCTCCAGATACCTGGGGGATCCTCCAGATACCTGGGGGATCCTCCAGATACCTGGGGCCCTTCTGGATGTCTCGAATTTAAAAGGTCGTCGCGTCTCGCCGCCCAGGAACAAAATTATATATAGTGAAGAGTGAGTCATTTACAAGCGGCGTGCTTTCCCTCCGTCAGAGGGAGGCGGAAATCATTATTTTTTCGCATGATGAAGAGTGACTGATTCCGGTATGAATTAATATTTTGCATGTGGGGTGAGTGACGAGAGAGAGATGAGGATAGACAGAAAATTGATATTTTCTTTGTATGAAGCCTCCCTCTTATCAATGGGTGGAGAAATACAACACGCTCAGCTACATTCATCCTCAACTATATATATATATATATATATATATATATATATATATATATATATATATATATATATATATATATATATATATATGTACACACATACATATATATATATATATATATATATATATATATATATATATATATATATATATATATATATATATATACATATAAATATATATATACGTATACATAAGGTGGGAGAACAGGCCTTTGAGAGTGATACACATTAACATGAGACATACTTCAGAGGAAAAACATTACAATCAACTCATTAGTTTCACTAACGAAGTGTAAACAGCGCATGACAATCACCAACAATCAAAGCCCACAGATAAGCACATCTCCATGCCGAAAGAGAAACGTTGCCGGTATAAATATCACAAGAAGTTATCGAAGTGAATGAAGATTGTAAATTATCCGATACACGGAGATGATTAAGCCGAAAGGGGCGGGGAGAGATTAAATCAGACTGGGAGGCTTCTGATTATGCAAAAGGAGAGGATTACATCACGAAGGAACGATGTCATGAGAGGATCAGAGAGACTAGAATGGAAGATGCGGGAAATAAAGCACTGAGATGGACAGATTTGTGACGCTGTGAGACTTAGTTTAAACAAGTAAAAAATGCGCCGAAGTTTCTTAGGCGCAATCGAGTTTTCTGTACATCGTATAATCAAGGCCACCGGAAACAGATCTATCTTTCGGTGGTCTCGGTATAATGCTGTATGAGCCTCCGGCCCATGAAACTTCAACCAAGGCCCGGTGGTGGCCAGGCCTATATGGTTGCCAGAAGCATGATTTTGGCTAACTTTAACCTTAAATAAAATAAAAACTACTGAGGCTAGAGGGCTGCAATTTGGTATGTTTGATGATTGGAGGGTGGATGATTAACATACCAATTTACAGCCCTCTAGCCTCAGTAGTTTTTAAGACCTGAGGGCAGACAGAAAAAGTGCGGACACAAAAAATGCGGACGGACGGACAGACAAAGCCGGCAAAAAAGTTTTTTACAGAAAACTAAAACTGCTACGGCGGATTTGCAGGTAATGGGACAAAGCAATGTTTCAAAGCAATGGTGATAAAATAGACATATTTAAACAAGATTTTCATTTGATAATTACATAAACCATATACGCTAGTTTATGCGATTGTGTGTCAGTGAGAGAGAGAGAGAGAGAGGAGAGAGAGAGAGAGAGAGAGAGAGAGAGAGAGAGAGAGAGAGAGAGAGTTTCAGAATAAATATAAACACGTACGAGTAGCACGGCAAAAGTGATAACAAGAAGGGAAACAAAATGAGAAATGTGAATTAAATACTTCACTGAGAGAGAGAGAGAGAGAGAGAGAGAGAGAGAGAGAGAGAGAGAGAGAGAAGAGAGAGAGAGAATCAATATAAACAACTAACGAGGCAACGCAGAAAAAAATAAGAATAGAAGCAAAATGAGAACATGAGCGAAGCATTTCACCTAGAGAGAGAGAGAGAGAGAGAGAGAGAGAGAGAGAGAGAGAGAGAGAAACCGTACAAGTGCAGACTTTGTCAAGAGGGGTTTGGATAACAAGAAACCATTACCCTAATAGTCTTGGAGAATTTTCCCTCTCTCTCTCTCTCTCTCTCTCTCTCTCTCTCTCTCTCTCTCGTGGGCGAGTTGGTATTGAACAGCCTCACCGCACAGGAAGTAACACTCCTTTTTTTCTAACTGATATGGAGACTGATAGCAATGTCTCCATATTCGTGATGACAGACTGCGTAAGCAATAAGGAAGTCCATGAATGAAATTATGGAAATGCATGACGCATGCAGCGTGTACTGCAGGTCTGTGTATCTACATCAGCACATGTACGTATGCATGTAGGTATATTAAAAGTATGAATACACCTTTGTGTACACGAGTATTCATCATAAAGCTATATAAATTTTAGAACAATGGTTCATTATATATACAATATCATAGGGGTTTATATATTAAAATCATCACATGTGTATGTATGTATGCATGCACATGTAACAAAGTAAATACACCTCTGTACACATGAGTATTCATTATAAAGTCGTATATAAGTAATTAGAACAATGGTTCCCATTACATGCAGTGTCGTAGGAGTTTATACATCAAAATCATAACATGTTTGTATGTATGTATGCAAGCATATCAGTTTAAATACACCTTTGTATACACTAGTATTCATCTTAAGGCAATATAAGTACTCAGAATAATGTTTCATCATATATTCAATGACATAGGAGTTTATAATCAAAACCATCACATACGTACATGTACTGTATATATGCAGGTGTATCAATTTAAATACACCTTTGTTAAACGAGTATTAATCGTATAGGTACTTAGAACAATGTTTTATCAAGTTACAAAGATCTAGAAAAGAGCCACCGAGCCATTTTCCTCAGCGGAAGAAGAGGAAAAAGACTTCCTTCTTAATGGGGGAAAACTTAGTCGTATTGGTCGGTTTTCCGTCGTGGAAATTGCGCCTCGAGAACGTAAAAGATTACCTCATGCTGATTTATTAAGTAGACGAAGAATACATCCGTCATTTAACTGAATGGCTTCAGACTTATGAAAGTTGACTGATTTAGCAAGAAGCAAGTTTTTTCCTCATTTGATAAGTTTCATCACCACACGTTTTCGCCAGTGATTTCCCCCCCCCCTCTCTTTGTAAATACACACACATATACACACAGAAAAGTGGCGGGGGGGGTTAGTTACTATAAACGTCAATAACGCCACTACAGCACCTTGTAAACACGACACCCAGTTGAACATCGTAGAACTGATTTACCAAATCTGTTGCTGTTTTGGGAAATGGTGGAACCAATAAATATTAACTAAAAATGAATTCATTAGCGTTTCGCATCACCATAATTGCTATTACAGTCTACCTCGCACACAAACCAACCGGAAGTCAAGTCAGGTATTAACAGACCTCTTAATAGTAATCACAGGCTTTTCTGATAACGAACAAAATGATAGTTAAAAAAAATTTAATGGAAATTTCCTCACAAATAAAATTCCTTCAGTGTCGTCTTCTACATAAAGACGAGAGATGGAAATACAAATCTTTTTCTTAACCAACCTTATGTCAGGTTCCACTTTAAAAAAAATGAAAATTTCTTCACAAATAAAATTCCTTCACTATCAATCATCCTCCATATAAAGACAAAAGACTGAAATAAAACTGTTCTTCTTGACCAATCTTATGTCAGGTCCCACTTCAAAAAAAAAAAAAAAACCTGTTAATAGAACTTTCTTCACAAATAAAATTCCTTCAGTATCACCTCCAAAATAAAGAGGAAAGATGGAAATAAAATTCTTTTTCTTAACCAACCATATGTCAGGTCCCCACTTCTATTAACTTGACGTTAGCTTTAATATATGGGTGAGGCTGGGGTCTTCCATTATCTAATGGGCCCAAAAGTTTAATTAATCCCATTATCTAGAGTCGGCTCAGTCTATTGACTGGCCTATAATGCACCCCAACACACGCGACGCTGCTTCTCCCGGATCCAGTAATTAGTTCTTATTATGTCGTTAACCATAGACTTACAAGACGGGGAAACCCCCCCCCCCGTGGATAAAATCTTATTAAGACTTTGGGAAAGAACAAGACGGAAGAAAAATACTCTAATGGTCTACTTGGAGGCCCTTGATGAGGGAAAAAAAATTAATCTAGAAATCAATCAGTCAGAGCAGATTAAAGCCATATGTTCTTCATAAGAGCGGGGCGTACTTCGGAGGTGAAACCGCAAAAAAAAAATAATAAAGAGAGAGAGAGAGAGAGAGAGAGAGAGAGAGAGAGAGAGAGAGAGAGAGAGAGAGCGCTTACTAAATATGTTTCATATTTCAGAAAAATTGTGTTCTCTGTCATTGTGTGTGTGTGTGTGTGTGTGTGTGTGAGAGAGAGAGAGAGAGAGAGAGAGAGAGAGAGAGAGAGAGAGAGAGGAGATTACTATATATGTTTTACATTTCAGAAAAACTGAGTGGTTCTTTCGCTTGAGTAAGAAGAGAGAGAGAGAGAGAGAGAGAGAGAGAGAGAGAGAGAGAGACTTTATTATATACAGTATGTCTCATATTTCAGAAAAAATTGTGTGGCTCTCTCACTTGAGAGAGAGAGAGAGAGAGAGAGAGAGAGAGAGAGAGAGAGAGACCTTACTATATATATGTTTTATATTTCAGGAAAATTGTGTCGCTCGTTCACTCGTGTCTATCATTCCAAAATATGATCTTGAAAGGGAAATAAACTCGATTTGTGTTGAAATTTTTTTGCGACATATGGCTGCATAAATATATCACATGTTTTAGTAACTTTGCATCTTTGCAAAATATATATTTGAATAAACATTGAGCTGTATTCTGACCAAAAATGAATATAACTTGTTTTTTTTTGCTTCTAATATTACAGTTATTGCGATTTAAAAATATATATAAATGAATGAGTTCTGTTGCAAGAACTTAATCCAGTGAAGATTACTGTTTGATTTTAACTCTGCAACAATTACCAGTGCAACTTTGGACGTATTTTCAATTTTTCCGTTTTCAGTAGGAATAATAAGAATAATAAACTATTTGTCATCGGAATAATAATAATAATAATAATAATAATAATAATATTATTATTATTATTATTATTATTATTATTATTATTATTATTATTATTATTATTATTCAGATGATGAACCCTATTCATATAGATCAAGCCCACAGGGGGAACTGACTTGAAATTCAAATTTCGAAAGAATGTAGTGTTCATTCGAAAGAAGTAACAGAAGGTAATGGAAAATACAGAAAGAGGAGATCAGTAAATAATAATAATAAAAAAAATATAATTAGTAATAATAAAGAGACAGAAATAATAAATGACCATGCTCAGGACAACATAAAAAAAAAAAAAAAAACATCACCACAGTATCTGGAACACTGGATATCGACTCCGTAATGAAAGGGGTCCCGGAATAACATCGACCCGTCGTCGTCATGAAAGCATTGCTAATTACGGGTTTTACTGTAACTCACTTCTTTGGTTTCGGCGGCGAGAGATTAAAGAACCAACACGCAGCTGTCAGTTGGCGCATCCCTGGAACGCATCGTGTATGTATGTATGTTTGTATGTGTATAGATATGTATATGTATATATTGTATATATATATATACATAATATATATACATATATGTAATGTATATAAAATATATATATATTTATGCATATATATATAAGTATATATGAGGCTATCAGTCGAGAAACATGCCAAGCGCCATCCTGGGTCAAAGTATTTTTTAATTTGATTTATTATATTTTAAAATGGCACTTGGCACGTTTCTCGACTGAAAAGCTCATATATACATACATTTACATACACACACACATATATATATATATATATATATACATATATATATATATATATATATATATATATATATATATATATATATATATATATATATATATATATATTTAATGAAGAAGTTGCTGGTGTTTGAAAGATCTTTAGAAAGATATCTAAACATTTTTGGTTATTATTACATAACTACCCAAGAGGGATAACTAGTATTCTCTCGGGTAGAGTTTTCCCACGACTCTCCCGCGTTTTCATTCTCACTCTCTAAGGCAAACTTCATTGTGGGGGTTAGTGCCGTCAGTGCACCTCATGCGGTGCACTGTAGGCATTACTTAAGGTTCTTTGCTGCGAGCCTTCGGCCCCTACTTACAACCCCTTTCGTTCCTTTTACTGTATATCCTTTCATATTCTCTTTCTCCCATCTTACTTTCCACCCTCTCCTAACAATTGTGCAACTGCGAGGTTTTCCTCTTGTTACACCTTTCAAACCTTTTACTGTCAATTTCCGTTTCAGCGCTGAATGATCTCATAGGTCCCAGTGCTTGGCCTTTGGCCTAAATTCTATATTCAGTTCAATTCAATTCTAAGGCAAACTTCACGCGCACTGTTTGTCAATTGTTGGTTTTACTCGATGATTACAAAAAAAGACTAGACAGACGACCAAAGTTTACACGAAAGCGATGCAGAAGTCACTTGAGCGTCGCTAAGAAGAAAATGGTAATTTTCTTTTTATAAGATTAATAAAAAAAAAAAGTGGCAACCCATAACTGGCATAGAATAGAATTTAGGTCAAAGGTCAAGCCTTCGGACCTATGAGGTCATTCAGCGCTGAAACGGAAATTGATAGTAAGAGGTTTGAAAGGTGCAACAGGAGGAAAACCCCAAAGCAGTTGTACTATGAATCAATTGTTAGGAGAGGGTGGAAAGTAAGACGGAATAAAGATAATGAACGGAGGTACAGTAAAAGGAAAACCTCGCAGTTGCATCACGAAAGTGATTAATTTCAGTTTATTCTGATTACATCACGAAGGGAAATGGGTAACACACACCCAGACTGAGTTGACAACGTCATTAGATTTCATTTACAGTAAGCAACTTATCTGAATTGAATTGAATTGAATATAGATTCTAGGTCAAAGGCCAAGCACTGTGACCAATGAGGCCATTCAGCACTTAAACGGAAATCGACAGTAAAAGTTCGAAAGGTGTAACAGGAGGAAAACCTCGCAGTTGCACTATGAATCAATTGTGTTAGGAGAGGGTGGAAAGTAAGATGGAAGAGAATGTGAAAGGAGGTACAGTAAAAGGAACGAAAGGGGTTGCAGCTACTGGCCAAAGGGACGCCGCAAAGAACCTTAAGTAATGCCTACAGAGGTTGCCTTTTCCCGGTTCCCCTCCAGTCTGGACCTATTACTGGTACTAGGTTTTTCGTCGCCGGTCTCATGGGCAATTTGACAAAAAAACACAAAAAAAAAGCGTCTTTCAAGGTCACTCTATCTGTCACGAATACGTTATTTGCTCAAGTTTACAGCATCATGGGCTTTGATTATCTCCGCGTTATTTCCTTTTTAAATGATTCTAACGTGATCATAAAAATACTGTGTTGGGAGGATGGGGTCCGGGAGGAGGGGAGGGAAGGAGAGGGGTGGGTGGGAACGCGAGTAGGAAAGGCCAGAGAATAAAATGGAAGTTTATATATTTATATATATATATATATATATATATATATAAATATATATATATATATATATATATATATATATATATATATATATATATATATATTATAAATCCCAACAAGAAAAAACTGTGTTCAATTTCTCTAGTTATTAATTATATATATATATATATATATATATATATATATATATATATATATATATATATATATATATTATAAACTTCTGACTCACATAATTTATTTCTGTAAAACACGTTCCCATGTGTCAATTTTCACACACACACACATATATAATATATATATATATATATATATATATATATATATATATATATATATATATATATATATATATATATATATATATATATATATATATATGTGTGTGTGTGTGTGTGTGTGTGTGTGTGTATACAGAATTATTTTAAAATTAAGGCTGTGTCTCATTAACCTTCCAACAATAATAGCTTTCAATTATTCCAGTTCCTCTTTGCGCCTATAAAAGCAATTAAGAGACCTCACAGACATCAGAAGAAAAATAGTCATTGTACCTCCTTCCGACATAAATTAACTTAGGAAATTTATGAGCTGTAAGTCAAGAAAAGAAAATATATATTCTTGAAGCTGTGAATTGATTTTCCTTCTGAACTTCTTTTTATACTATTTTGAATACAATAAAATACTGAAAGCAGCAAAACAAAACTATTTCTTTCTGCATTTTAATATCCTCATGGTTGGTAAACTACTAAGTATGTAAATGAAAGAGAACACACTCATCAAGAATGTCATTTATTACAAAAATATATCTTATTTACATAATCATATAGATACATATACAACACAATTATGAACTTCTGATAAATAACAACAAACTTCTTTCCGGCAAACACCACAGGAGTTACTTGTAACAAAAGAAGAAAATTAAGTTCTATTGGCACAAACTATTACACAAAGGAAAATTATCCTGGATATGTGACACCTCAGAATCTATCGTGCCTTCACTGAAAAACCTATTGTACGATGTGTTTTCATTCTACAGTGGTTCTTATGACTTTGGAAAATAAAATCATAGAACAAGTGTGCTTTAAAACACTACCAGTTGCATCACTGAAGGTGGTGTCAAAGTTTCTGGCATCATTCAGCAACCTTCTGTCAAAACTTTGCACCAAGTACCTGGCATTTTTTTTTTTTTGCCAAAAACTGAAGGTGAGCATTTTCTTCCCGTGAGACATCGACTTCCATTCTTCCACCACTATTAAAAGAAACTGGTCACTTGAAATAAAAGTCTAGCACCCAGGTTCTGACAGATGTCAGGAGACTTGTTCGTGTGACACCACCTTTGCTAAAAAGAAAAATCACGACAACCATTATATACATTCAGCCACCAAATCTCAGGTTCTTCAAAACTGAAGAGAACTTGTGACATTCGTTCACTTAACTGTTCACAGTGTTAAGTAGCAGTTTGTTACTTCCAGTTTCCTGAAATTATTATGCGGCAGTATGTTAGCAGAACACAACTCACCTACGAACTGTGAGTTGCAATAGCAGCCAACTGACTCAGGCAATGCAAATGCAAAACCTCCCAAGCAAGCAACATCGCTGGTTGAATCCGATGAGTGGCTTGTAATTCTCAAAGCTAGCTATGAAAGCACTCTAACATAATAGTAGAAAGGTTCTCGATTCATTCAGCGAGAAGGCTTAGTCATTCACTTTATGAAGCTACTAAACAGTACCATTAATGTATTACCAGTTATCATCCACAACACGAGGCGAATACGAAGCATAAAGGGTATTACAGTTATGAAAACCAGTCATTAAGGAACAATCTTCCATCTAGCAGTAAGAAAGAAGGTATTGCAGTTAATTTTACTGCAGCCAAGTGAAAAATTCTAATGCCTTTGACTTAGATAAGTTTAGTGCCCTAAGACACTCCATAATTGAGCAGGTACATAAAATTGACTTTGGTTAATAAATTATGGCATATAACAGACAACTTCCTCACAATTTTTTGTAATAGAGATACTAAAGTTAAACAGTATAGATTGGTAAAGGAAATCACAAGGAAAGTATTCAAGAGTCACACACACTGCTATTCTCTCGAGGTTCCGATAACCTCACTTGTCGCGAGGTGGTACTGCCTGCACCACGACTCTGCAGTGTGTTGAAGGTTATGAACCTATCGCGAGTGTTATTTGGGGTTACCTGGGTATACATGTCATAAGTGTGCTCTGAAGTGTTATCACAAGGTCTATGGTACTGTTCAGATCCCGCTGCACTACCGTAAGGTAAGGAAGAAGGATACATTATACATGTTCCATGGGGGACTGGCTGATAAGCAGGATCTCCCAGATCTCGGTCACACGGTGGTGGACATGTTGGTGGGGGTGGAAGGACAGCTGACCAGTTGATCTGGACACCTGAATTTTCCCTGTGGTGCCGCCAAGGTGTGGTGTGCGTTAAGTGAGGAGATGCTGGAGCTAAAAGTGCTGTAGTTGCATACGGTTCAGTGGTCTCATTGGCTTGGGTTTTTGGTTCAGCATATTCATTAATCTGTTGATCAGAATGCAGAAGTCTAGCAGAGGATAAGTTGTATTCTTTCTCGCACTCAGATGGACGCCATAACTTTTGTTCACTGTACATATTAATAGTGTTGTGAGCAGGGTATATGGATGGGTCTTGATAATGAGCAGGGGTGTTTGGTGGGTTAGATGGAGGAGATTTATGGTGGAGTCTCCTGATATACATTATTGTTACGATAAACAAAATAATCACCAAGGGTACTAACAAATATGGTAACCAGTCTGGCTGTGGTGGGGCATATATTACTGAAGTGTCCATGTTGCTGTTTTCAAATGTATGCTGATGTCCCTGGACATTATTAGTACCAAAGTCAATAAGGACAGGAGGACTAAAAGGCCCAACTCCTGCTCCAGTTTGAGCTGCGACCTGAACAGTGTAAAGACGGCCAGGGGATAAACCATGTGCTTCAAGCCAGGGGCTAGAAACAACTTCAGTCGCCTGTTCCATTGTGAATCAGTGTGACCTGGTAGCCAATGACATCACCACGAGCTTGCTTTAGGGGTATCTGGGACCAGGTGATGAGAGTAGAACCATCTTCACGTAGTGTAGCCACTATGTCACTAGGAGCCACCACAGGTGCTGAGAAAGCATCGAGAATAAAGAAATATTAGCAAGTGACAAGACACATTTTGATTTCTAACATAATACTTTAAAGACTTTGTAACAAAGTATTTTCTTGAAAAACAATAGTTACTAAATATAATTAATGTCACTGCATGACATCAAAGTTTTTGTTAAAAGCACTGAGGATCAACAAATGCTAGATAAGTAACACCAATTGTAATGGCTGATTAAAGATTCTGAAAAGAGTATTATATGATTAGCAATAGCAAACATGGATAATGAAAATATAAATGGATACTTACTATCTTCTGGTGTGGTAAGCGAGTGTGAGTTAGATGGAGTTCCCTCAACACTTCGCCAAAATGGAACAATGAAGAAAGTGTAATAAGTATTAGGCTGCAAGTTATGTAGATGGTGTGAAGACGATGATGATCCTAATACAGTTGCCACCTTAACTACACCATCTTCAGACACAGTGTAAACTAGAACACCCTCAACGGCTTCATGTCCTGATGCAAGGAATTTCCAGGTAAGTAAAACACTACTGGGGCCTGTTGGAGAGGCATTGGTGAGTGTAACAGTTGGTCTGGAAAGTCTACGTCGTGCATGGCGTACTTGATCCATAGTGAGTGATGGGTCTCGAGGAGATCGAATGGTAATGGGATCTGACCAAGGGCTAGGGAAGGAGGATCCCCCACTGTTAACTGCCCTGACCAGAAATGTGTATATGTTGCCAGACATCAAGTTTTTTACAATACAGGACTCTTCATTCATGACAGCATCAGCCACTCGCCATTCGTCCCATCCTTGCCGCCAGTACTCAACTGTGTACCAGTGTTCAGAGTTGGTGTTTATTTGGGAATTGGGGAGCCACTTCAAATACACAGCTGTCTCATTAATAAACATAATTTGAGGCTTTGTGGGAGGAGCTGGTGGTAAGACATCCTGATCCTCAACTGGTTCTTTAGCTATTCTTAATATCGCTTCTTGTTCCACGCTACCTGTTTTCGCATTTACCTTGCATGTATATATCCCTGCATCATCTGCCTGAATTTCTTTAATGAGTAGAGCACCATTCATTGCCAAAGAAATTCTGGGATCATCATTGCTTTGTGCAAGTTGACGTGCTGGCAGATGAGCCGCTGGTTGGAACCACCAAGAAACAGTCGGTTCTGCAGCTTCACTAACTACTTCACAAGGAAACGTAGCAACATCCCCGAGGGTCAGAGTTAAATCCTTTGGCCCAACACCAATAACTGGGGGAGGATAAGCTTCTACAACCATAACTTCAGCTTGTGCACTTACTCCTCCACCTCCACTGACTCCCCAACAATAATATATTCCACTATCTTGGGTAGTCGTCGTGTCAAGATGGAGAACTTGTCCATCTTGAGAAATGGCAACATGGCCACTTGACTGAGCTGGGGTAAGAAGGGCAGTTCTGTCTTGAGTAGGGAGTCGCCACAGCAACAAGGGTGTTGGGTCGCCCTCAACCAGGCAGGAGAGCTGTGCTGGGCTGCCAACCATGACCTGAACATCTTGGGGTCGTTGCATAAGCTTTGGGGCATCAACTACCGTCAACATGGCCTTTGAAGTTGCAACTCCAGCCTCATTTTGGACTTCACACACATAAATTCCAGAGTCAACTGCAGCAACCTGTTCAAGTACCAGGCGCTGATTTTCAATTGTGGCCCGACCCAGGGGCATGATGCCATCCAGCCTCCTCCAAGTGACTGTGGGCACAGGGGAGCCTTGGGCACGACAAGTTAGTTCCACTGTTACACCAGAGGCAGTCGTTACATTGTCCGGCCTTTCTTCAAACCAAGGTGGAGCTGCAATGAAAACAACACATCTTGTTACTATAACTAATTTTCAATCAGCTGAAAATAAAATCAATAAACTACAACCAATCTGCTTTACAAATGCAAAAGATAAACCTTCTTGTAACCTTACTTTAAAATGTCTCAAGTTCAGCAAGTATACGATTACTAATTCATTACTGCATCACAAGACGGCTGAGAAGGATCCTAAGATATATTCATTCAATAAATGGGTTGCTCTTGCAATATGTTAGAAGAAAATCTTCTCTCTTAACCCACTGTTAGTTTATTACTTTAACCGCTTTACTATTCTAAAGGAATAAACTTCAATGGAGAAGGACTTTTCGCTTCCACGATAAACAATATTTTGACAAGTTCAAAACCCCGGCTATATATATTTGAATAATTTGTAATCTACAAAAACCTTATTTATAATAATAATAATAATAATAATAATAATAATAATAATAATAATAAAGACACTCGACAACTTAGTCTGAAGCCAGTGTCTGTCCAGATTAAAAGGATAACAACGTCGGGAGAACTCCAGATAGGGCAGATTGGAGCCGAACAAAAAAAATCTGAACATCGAGAGTTAAGAAGCGGAACATGGAACAGGTGGCGTTATAAGATGAGAGAGAGAGAGAGAGAGAGAGAGAGAGAGATGGATCAGGTGGCCTTGTAAGACGTGTGTGTGTGTGTGTTTGTGTGTGTGTGTGTGTGTGAGAGAGAGAGAGAGAGAGAGAGAGAGAGAGAGAGAGAGAGAGAGAGAGAGAAAGAGAGAGAGAGAGATCAGGTGGCCCTATAAGATGTGTGTGTGTGTGTGTGTGTGTGAGAGAGAGAGAGAGAGAGATCAGGTGGCCCTATAAGATGTGTGTGTGTGTGTGTGTGTGTGAGAGAGAGAGAGAGAGAGAGAGAGAGAGGCCCTAGAAGATATGTATGTGAGAGAGAGAGAGAGAGAGAGAGATCAGGTGGCCCTATAAGATATGTATGTGAGAGAGAGAGAGAGAGAGAGAGAGAGAGAGAGAGAGTGACCAGGTAGGTAACAATGTATTACTGACATGACCATTCATTATCCCTAAATTCCAATACTATGAGCTGTGCGCCGACGTACAGAGCGAGAGGGTGCTTGTGCTTGTTTGATCATTCTTACGAAGAACTGTTTCAGTAAGAAGTAAATAGCTTGAAATGATTTCATCAGTGAATGAACATGTTCAATAAGGAAAACTGATTCAAAAGGATAAACACTCGGAGTTAAAATATCAAAGAAAAATGTTCTTACGAAGCTAATACAAGCGAGTGCATTTCTTTACTGGAATTGAAAGAGAACTTGTCTTTAACATAAATAAAGCAGCTTGAGAACAAATTAACTTGCAGGATATAAAGAATAGTACACACAGTCACTTGAACATAGGTAAATTTTATATTTACGTTGAATACCATAAAAAGTGTATATATATATATATATATATATATATATATATATATATATATTAATAGATAGATAATATATATATATTAACAGATAGATAATAGATAGACAGATAGATAGAATAGATGTGAGTGTGCCTGTATGTAAAACTTCCACACAATTGTGAAGTCATAATTTTACAGATGACCTCAAGCCAAAGAAAAAAGTTGTAGGCCACGAAGTTAAACAATAGGAAGGAATTTCGGTGGAAAATTAAGCTACTAGGAAATTACAGCATTCAAAATATATAAAAAAAAGAAAGAATTTCCGGAGCAGAAAAGAAAATTGAATTAAAACCTGAATTCAAGCGATCCATATTAAATTATAAAGTAGTAAGGAAGTACAGAATTCAAGAGTTCACCTCCGAAAAAAATATAGTGTAAGATTTAAAAAAAAGTAGAGTGCAAGATTAAAAAAAGTAGAGTGCGAGATTTAAAAAATGCAGAGTGTAAGATTAAAAAAACGTAGAGTGCACGGCAAAAAAAAAAAACAGAGTGCAAGATTTAAAAAATATAGAGTCAAGATTATAAAAAATATAAAGTGCAAGATAAAAAAAATATAGAGTCCAAGATTTACAAATGTAGAGTGCAAGATAAAAAAAATATAGAGTGCAAGAATGAAAAAATACAGGGTGCAAGCTTAAAAAAAAAAAAGGGTTCGAACTTACTCATAACGATGAGTTTCGTAGGAGGCGCCTCCCTGTTCCCAGCCACACTCTTGGCACGACACAGGTAGGTCGCGGTGTCTTCCATGACGGCCCTGCTGATGATAAGATCTCCCTCCGAAGTCACAACGACGCGGCTCGAGTTAGTGACAGCCTGGCCGTCCCTGAACCACGTGAGCTCCGGCGGAGGGGATCCCTTGGGAGGCCTGCAGGGGAGAGTCAGCAAGTCTCCGATACGGGCCTTCACCAGAGGCTCCGGGTGGGACTCGAAGTCGTAGGAGAGAGTCGCGATGGTCAGAGTGGCGTTCTTGGAGCGCGTCGCTCCGTAGCTGTTGGACGCCACGCACCAGTAGGTGCCGGCGTCGGAGTCCTTCCTGCTGTAGGCCACCCGGAGGAAGAAGAGGGACCCCGAGGGCAGGAGGACCCGGTGGGACCTGCTGTCTTGGGATGACGTCACCACCTGCTGGCCATCTCGAAACCAGGTGATCCTGGCGGCGCCCGAGGCGGCACAGTTGAGGGTGGCAGGGTCATTACGGCGGGCCACGATGTTGCTCGGCTGCTCCCTGATCACCGGAGGCTCCCCTGGGGAAATCGGACGGGAGAAAAAGAAATGGTAGAATAGGGAGTACAATGCTCCTCGCTTACACATATGTTGATTTTTTCAGAGAGAGAGAGAGAGAGAGAGAGAGAGAGAGAGAGAGAGAGAGAGAGAGAGAGAGAGGTGTATGAGACAGGGGTGGCAAAAAATGGATATTTCAGGTTTATAGAAAGAGGGGAAAGGGATTGAAAATTTAATATTCACTGTGCAGAGAGAGAGAGAGAGAGAGAGAGAGAGAGAGAGAGAGAGGTGCATGGGAGGGTGGCAAAAAATGGATATTTCAAGTTTATAGAAAGAGGGAAAGAGATTGAAAATTTAATGTTCACTGTGCAGAGAGAGAGAGAAGGAGAGGCAGGAGTGCATGGGACGGGGTTGACAAAAAATGGATATTTCAAGATTATGGAAAGAGGGTGAACATTTTATATTTACAGTACTGTGTACAGAGAGAGAGAGAGAGAGAGAGAGAGAGAGAGAGAGAGAGAGAGAGAGAGAGAGAGAGGGAGAGAGAGGGGGGGCAGGCGCATGGGACTGGGTTGACAAAAAATGGATATTTCAAATTTATAGAAAGAGGGCGAAAATTTAATACTTAGTGTACAGAGAGAGAGAGAGAGAGAGAGAGAGAGAGAGAGAGAGAGAGAAGAGAGAGGAGAGAGAGAGAAAGGGGTGAGGACAGGAGAGATGGGCGAAAAATGAATACTACATGTTTATGGAAAGAGGAAAAGAGGGTGAAAACTTAATACTCATTGTGTACGGTGAGAGAGAGAGAGAGAGAGAGAGAGAGAGAGAGAGAGAGAGAGAGAGAGAGAGAGGGGGGGGACGGAAGATGCCACATACAGCTATATTTGTATACAACGAAAATGTTGGAGGGGCAACGCCCCTTTAGTAACATCTGCGAGGACCTTAATTCGCGGCCACTAAAATGAACACCAACCTTCAAATGGTCAACAAGGCAAGGAGAAGGTAATCTTAATTAAAATGACCTTTAAGTGATCTTCAAAGTAATATTAATACTTTTAATCTAAAAAGTAATCTTTATGCTTAATCTTCAGTTCACATCAGCCTCTGCTGTCAACTTGAGATGATGTTTTAATCGATACGAATATAAAAGAAGTAAAACATGCAGTCGAGTTTTCTGTACAGTGTATAATGCTGTATGAAACTCTCAGCCACGGCCCATGAAACTTTCAGCCACAGCTCGGTGGTCTGTGTTGTTGGTACCTATAGTGGTGCCAGACGCACGATCATGGCTAACTTTAACCTTAAATAAAATAAAAACTACTGAGGCTAGAGGGCTGCAACTTGGTATGTTTGATGATTGGAGGGTGGATGATCAACATACCAATTTGCAGCCCTCTAGCCTCAGTACTTCTTAAGATCTGAGGGTGGACGGACAGACAATAGCCATCTCAATAGTTTTCTTTGACAGAAAAGTAAAAACTCACAAAGAAATAATTTTCTAAGACCAAAACAACCATTATATTAATACGAATTAAATCGTAACGCAAAATTACCATCATATGATTGCTCTCACGGTCTTCTTTAAACAAGCAAGGCTAATTAGAGATCAACATCTTCTCGGTAGGACC
>NC_089791.1:25488387-25515887 GCF_040412425.1 Macrobrachium rosenbergii | reverse complement strand
ACGAGTGATTTAAGCAGATTCCTGAGTTTCGCCAGTATAGTACATTTCGCTTTTAGAATTCCTCCGAGCTGAAGGTGATAATTGAAGGAAAGTGGGTGGAGGAGGAGGAGGAGGAGGAGGAGGAGGAGGAGGAGGAGGAAATACGAGGCTGGCGAGGGGCGGGGGAAGGGGGTGCAATAGTTGATACCTTAAAATAACCTTGGGTGAATTACATTCCTCCGCAGGCATGTCCCAAAGAATTCCGATAACCTCTTGCGTTTCTATACCAACTTGAGTTATTGAATTAATGCATACTCACACAAACGTATATAAATAATAACGCTGAAACATTACCGTTATTAAAATCCGTCTACCGCAAGTTTCAATCTTTTATTCAAGGCTTCAGAATGTCTTAGAGTAAAGGCCAAAGATCTTGCAATCTGTTATTTCAATTTCCTCGAGACCATTATACTGTTTATATTTTAGATACCTTTTTTAATTCCAGGAACAGAGGTCTGGCTATTTCTAATCAGCCCAACCGGCGCAAATAAAGTGACGAGATTGCTGTAAGAGTTTTTTTTTTTTTTCAATAATTCATACATATGCATTCATACATATACCTAATACATACAAAAAAGAAACAGAATTATACATTCAAGATGATGTATGCATTCAAACAAATACCTAATACATACAAAACAGAAAAAGAAATATACATTAAAGTTGACGTATTTAAACAAATACACATGTATCTACTATGCATTTTCCTGGGACTCAATATATACAGAACAGAAACAGAATTATACATTTAAGTTGATGTGTTCAAGTATATACAAATGCATTTATTGTGTATTTCCCTGTAAATCAGTATACAGAAACCAGAAACAGAATTATACATATATGTTGACGTATTTAAACACATACGTATTCATTGTGCATTTTCCTGGAACTCAATATATACAAAACAAAAACCGATTTATACATTTGAGGAGATGTATTGGCACAAATACAATGTATTTATCGTGCCTTTTTCTGTAACTGTCTCTCTCTCTCTCTCTCTCTCTCTCTCTCTCTCTCTCTCTCTCTCTCTCTCTCTCTCTCTCTATATATATATATATATATATATATATATATATATATATAAAAAATATATAAAACAAAAAACGATTTATACATTTGAGTAGATGAATTTACACAAATGCAATGTATTTATTGTGCCTTTCCCCGTAAATCAATATTTATAAAAAACAAAAAACCATTTATTCATTTGAGTAGATGTATTTACACAAATACAGCTGTATTCATCGTGCCGTTTCCCCAGAACTCAACCGACATGACCAACACCTGTCAATCATCTCAAAGACGTCACAAACAAAGCAGCTTCAAGCCGAATCTGTCATTGCGGGAATACAGACTGTAATTTAACTCGCCGTGCAATACTTGCAATACCTGTTCATTGGGCGAATGCACTACCAACATATCACAGCTCCGGGCCAATTAACGTTCTGGTTTGCACGCCCACACCTGCCCACGCAAGAGGGCTACATGCCTCACCTGCCCTACGATATTTCAAGAGTTTTTTTTTTTTTATGCAGTGGGATTCCATGTACGTTTACTGAGGAGGTGGGGAGTGGGGGAAGAGAGTTCGTGTAATACAATATTTTTTTGTTTCTTGCTTCTTAAATCAATATGAGCATTTTCTAGTAACTTTAGACGAACACAATTATTTATATATGTACACATTACACACACACACACACACACACACACATATATATATATATATATATATATATATATATGTATATGTATGTGTGTGTGTGTGTGTGTGTGTGTGTGTGTGTGTGTGTGTGTGAGTGTGTGTGATTGTATGTATGCATATTTATGTGATTACAACTGAAAACTCAATAAATCATATTGAAACCCATATACTCGTATAGGCTACAAGGAAAATAGATTAACATTCTATTAAACAATGTTGTGACCCAACGCCAACTTTAGAAGAAATTAGTTTTCAATTACATAAAAGGATGCTTATCCTACACATATGTGAAGTAATTCCCTTTACTAAAATATTCTCAGGTAATTATTATTCAGTGAGGCATTTTATCAATTTTATTAATTTATAAATAAGTTACAGTATCCAATTTCGAATGGCTGCCATTGTTCCACTTTTCCCTTTTTCACGGACTGAGTAATTCACTCCATTCAAAGTCTATTACTTTTGTTCTTTTATTTTCGCTTCCTCTTTTATCGATTCTACTTCTATTACCCTCATTCATGAACACCAAAAGGGGTATTGGGATGCCCCGAGCTTGACCACAAAAAAAAAAAAAAAAAAAAAAAAAAAAAAAAAAAAAAAAAACGCATTCAAACCCGAAAGACAAAAAAAAAAAAAAAAAAAAAATGTATCCTTACCTCCCTCAACCCAGAGGGTTCTGCATTCCACAAAAAAAAAAAAAAAAAAAAGGCTGAGTCACCAGTTCTCTCTTTCAGCTCCGCGTGCACCAAACACCACCACCTGGATATTTGTTTGCTGCTGTGCTCTGTTGCTGGTGTTTGCTGCAATAACCTTGAGCCGGAGATGTTATTGAAGAACGCAAGAACACAAGGAGTCACGTCCATCGTCAACTGATATTGTTTCGGTGACTTGTGACGGAGGGCTTGTCGTTCTGGGTGCGCCGTGTGACGCTGGGATTTAATTCGTCCGGATGACGAGAATAAATCATAAACAGACATATTTAGGCCATTAGACGATTTGAGAACAAAAATGGCATTGATTTCAGTAGTGACAATAGTCTTGACATTAATAGTGACATTCAGATTTAATTTGTGGGAATGACTAAATCACGTAAAGAAATATTTAGGCCATGAGACGATTTGAGAACAAAAAATGGCATTGCTTTCAGTAGTGATATTAATAGTGACATTAATAGTGACATTCAGATTTAATTTGTGGGAATGACTAAATCACGTAAAGAAATATTTGGACATTATTAGACAATTTGAGAACAAAAATTATCAGTTTAATGATAGGGAACGTGGATGGTTTAAAAACCAGGTAAAATGCCAGTAATTTTAATAATAATTAAAATGGCTTGATTAAAATCGAGAAAATGGACACGGATTAAATATTTATATTTATTTTGTCCGGATGACTAGAATAAATCACATAAGGAAATATTCAGACGACCAGACGATTTGAGAGCTAAAATGGAGTTACTCGGAATGGTCATTTCAATGATAGGGAACATGGCTGTTTCAAAAAGTGGGTAACTGCTAGTAATTTTAATAATTTTGAATAAGGCCGGTTTAAAAATTGGGGAAAATGCTAGTAATTTCTATCGTAATGAAAACGGCTGGTGTAAAAAGTGGGGAATATGTAAATGGATTAAAAATTAATAGCATGATAAGATTTTCATAACAACGACCAAAGCTACTCAGAAATTAATAAGAAGGAATATTTACAATAGAAATACAGAGGTAACTCAAACGCCTACGGACGAAAGAGTCGAAACCTTACAAGGCGATGATGGCATTCCAAAAAATGAACACATTCCAAACAATGCACCGAATTTATCAAATAGAGAATAACTTTTTGAAGTAAAGAAAAACCCTTAATGTATAACGATCCTTCAACACAGGCGAAAAACAAAATAACCTCAGGATCAAATAAAGGATCGAATAACACTTGAGAGACTCACACACACACCTGACGTGTCGAGGAATGAAAAAAATAATAAAAAAAAAAAATCAACCAGGTCTGAGAGAAGAAGCAAACAGAATCTTCTCGGCATTCCATCGTAACCGATTGTCAGAACGTGTACAAAACCCGTCTTTACCACGAACGAAAACACGCCATTGTGTGTTATAAAGAACCGCCAAAATCCAAGATCTTTCACATTACAGGCTGCTTTGAATAAAGTGATCGATGCCGGCGGTAGTTCAAGTTTACGACATTGTCGATGATTACCCCGGGCTACTTGTTGCCAACAGCGCCTGGCTGAATTACGGTACAGAGCTTCGTTGTTATTGGTTCATACCTATGGACGACTCGAGTTGCCAGTTAGTCAATTTCTAACGACATTTTTCGTTGCAACGTTAACACTACGTGTTTTCAACTAGCCGATCAAATTGACATGGTATGTTTATACACCATGCTTAAAATATAAAAATATGGGTGTCATACTGGCTCGAAGGGAGTGTTGATCTAAATGAGGTTGAGTGGAGCATGAAAACAGACCAAATATGAAAATTATGTACTTATATTGAATCTGACGGGGTAATAATGGCAGCTGTTTCATGTGCTATTTCTTTCAATTATATATTTACGACAAATCGACTACACAAGAACCTGAGCAACAATTTCAAAAACTGTAATGTACCTGCAAATAGCTGATATGTACCTATATAAATATATATATATATATATATATATATATATATATATATATATATACATATATATAAATATATATATATATATATATATATATTATATATATATATATATATATATATATATATATATATATGTATAATATATGTGTGTATGTATATATTACACACACACATACATATATATATATATACATATAAATTTATATATATATATATATATATATATATATATATATATATATATATATATATATATATATATATATATATATGGGTGTGGTGCGTATGTAAGCACGTGGAGGTGGGAGAAAACCCACGTACTAATCTGCATACCACAACACCAAATATGCACGAATTCAAACCCCGCACGACAACAAACCGTTGCGACAATAATAAATTAATTTCACGCTTCCAACAGGTCGATGCTACGGTATGCCCAAACCCTCCATTATAAAAAAAAAAAAAAAACAAGCTTTTTAAAAGCAGCCTCCGGGACGCGAAAACAAACACTCGGAAATTGCATCGCAATTCATCGCACAACATTAAAACTACTACTACGAGTCCATTAATGCCTATGATCCCCGCCCCCAAAGCTCGATCACTGATCGCGGGATTAAAAGGCTGATGCCGAAAGGGATTACCTCTAAACAAATTGACTCGACACATGACAGCCATGTTCAATGTTTTCTATCTCTCTCTCTCTCTCTCTCTCTGTCATCATCGCGTTTTTGGAAACGTGTCGGGGGACGGGAGGGGAGAGAGGGGTTGGGTGGGGAGGGGGAGGAGAGGGGTAGGGGTGGGGAGGGGGATGATGAGTTGACTAACCGTCCAACCCACCCAACACTAAATTTTTGAAAACCATGGGTGAGGGGTAGGGGCGGTTGAGGGGGATGGGGAGGGTGAGGAGGAGGTGTGGGAAGGGGGGAGGAGATCAAGTTGATCAGCGCCCCTCTCCCTCCCCCCGGGTGGGGTGGGGAGGGGAGCACGGGTGATGTTGATCCACCGCCCCCACCCCAACACAAAATTTTAGAAACGTGAGGGGGAGGGGGAGATCAGGTTGATCAGCGCCCCCTCCCTCCCCCTGGGTGGGGTGGGGTGGGGAGGGGAGGAGAGCACGGGTCAAATTGACCCCCCCCCACCACACAAGATTTTGGAAACGTATGGAGGAGGGGTGGGGGAGGGGAAGGTCACGTTGATCACTCCCAACCTTTAATAAAATTACTGAATGACTATATCTGTTCCTTGTTTCCTTTGTCTCTCTTCTCTCTCTCTCTCTCTCTCTCTCTCTCTCTCTCTCTCTCAATACGTTCAATGTGCATTACACAATCGTTTGATCTTCCGCTGCCCCTTGTATTCTAATCCGTTTTATCTCGAAAGTTTCTTTACATTATAAAAACTCTCTCTCTCTCTCTTTTTGTTCCGTGTCATTTTTTCCCTTTTTCTATCAAAGGACTTTTCATTCGTGCTCCTATTGATTATCATCAACTTTCTGTCACTCCACCCATACGTCAAAAGACACGAATCTCTCTCTCTCTCTCTCTCTCTCTCTCTCTCTCTCTCTCTCTCTCTCTCTCTCGACCATTTTTCTCTATTTCTCTGTTAATTATTCATCTAGGACCATAACTGTTTGACGCCAGTTAAGTGCCCAGTGAATCTACTCTCTACTCTCTCTCTCTCTCTCTCTCTCTCTCTCTCTCTCTCTCTCTCATAAAATTTCGAATACCATGCAGAACATCAATGACAAATCGCCACCCATAAACAGCAATTGAGAATTTTAAGCAGCTCAAGCTACAAACAGACTAAAAAAAAAAAGTATTACAAGTCAAGTTACAAATAGACCAAAAAAAAAAAAAAAATTACGAGTCAAAAGGTAATTACAGGAATACGTTTACATCAACAAGATGGCATCCAGCTATCTTCCGTCATTTTTTACTGAGGGGAAATAAAGGTGAAGTCAGGATTGGTATTATGTTTCTTTGTCCTGCGGTTGCCACGATTGTTTTGTTTTCAGTACTGTTAGTTCCTTACTTTTATCCAATTAATATTTTATCATTATTTACAATTTTTATTTGTGAATGATTTTGACATGTACTGGGTACAATGAAATTATACATTGGCATCCTTACGCATACCGATTATATATATGTGTATATATATATATATATATATATATATATATATATATATATATATATATATGTGTGTGTGTGTGTGTGTGTGTGTGTGTGTGTGTGTGTGTGTGTATATGAATTTACATAAAATATTTTCATACATGCTACTTATACTTTACTGTTACCACACCACTTTCATAACATACAGTAGCAATTTACTTTTACAAGAATACTAGGGAACCTCACTGCAAAATTCAATGGAAAACAAAGTTCGGAAAAAGAAAACTCTCAAACCCTTATACAAAGAGAAGAAGAAAGTATGAACCCATTACGACCCATTAAAACCACCGTACGAAAATCATTAGGAGTAAATTACGATCTTTTTTCCAAGCCCGTAATGATATGCAACGGTTTGCATATCATTTGCAGTACATCACTCCTTAACGACCCTCTTCCAAGCAGGAATTACTGTCAAAAGAGTCTCCTGTTGCTGGAACACACCTCGGCAATTACGATCTCCAACGTCATGACACGGCGTTCATTTACAATTACGAATTTGCACTAATGATGGCGATACATCTTTGCTAGTAGAATTCCAAGTCACGAACAAAATTAAAACAAGAACTCCTTGTTTACTTTTAGCACGGTGCCAACTACCTGACTTTGGTAGTTGCAACGCCACTTTTCAACTTCCAGTTCATCAGTCACCATACGCTGGATTTGAAAATTATATTCTGACCTCGATGGTCCCAATGCCAGTTTTCTATTTCCAATTTATCAGCCACCATACACTGGATTTGAAAATGACATTCTGGCCTCAAACGTCGCAACGCCACTTTTCAACTTCCAATTTATCAGCCGCCATACGCTTGATTTGAAAATAACATTCTGACCTCGATGGTCGTAACGCCACTTTTCAACTTCCAATTTATCAGTCAACACATACGCTGGATTTGAAAATGACATTTCTGACCTTGATAGTCGCAACGACACTTTTCAATTTCCGTATAATTGGTCTGGAAATGCCATTCGAAGAAAAATATATATCAAGATAAAGATATTCTTTGATTATTCAACTTTTCAGTTTCTATATACAGTAACTGGTCTGGAAATGCCATTCAAAAAACAAAAAACAAAAATTTACCAAGATAAGGATTATTCTTTTATTACTCCATTTTCGGTTTCTAAATAATTGGTCTGAAAATGCCATTCGAAAAAAAAAACTCAAGAAAAGAATATTGCTGTATTATTCCATGACCCGTTGCCTCATTACGATGACTTTGATGATGGCATTCGAAGCCAAGGAAAAAGCCAAGGTCTCACGCACATTATATGCTTCTCGGCTGTCCTTTGATATGCTTAATTTGGCAGAGAAGGTCAGACGTGAACAAAGAATCAAGGCTATGGACAGACTAACTAACCCTACCCCGCGTCACTTTAGAATTGTTCCCAAGGTGACATTTGATATCAAAAAAAAAAAAAAAAAAAAAAAAAAAAATCGATATCAACTAAAAATAAAAATAAGAAAAAATGCGCCGAAGTTTCTTCGAGGCAATCGAGTTTTTTGTACAGCGTATAACGCTGTGTGAAAGGCTCAGCCCCGGCCACGAACTTCTCAGCCGCGGCCCATGAAACTTTCATCCACGGCCCGGTGGTGGCCTGTGTTGTTGGCACCCATCGCGGTGCCAGACGCACGACCATGGCTAACTTTAACCTTAAATAAAATAAAAACTACTGAGGCTAGAGGGCTGCAATTTGATATTTTGATGACTGGAGGGTGGATGGTCAACATCCCAATTTGCAGCCCTCTAGCCTCAGTAGTTTTTAAGATCTGAGGGCGGACAGAAAAAGTGCGGACGGACAGACAAAGCCATCGCAATAGTTTTCTTTTATATACCAGCCTTATCTACCGCGTAGGCACCCTAAGAATTTCCATCATTTGCGATAAATAAAATACATGATACTGCCAGATACAAAGCAAAGCAAATTCAACTGAGCCGTCTCCTTGGCTCAGTCTCAAAATAAGGCAAACCTCCTAAGGTCAGATCGGGCACCTTGAATTATTAACGAAACTGAAATATTTGAAATTCCCACAATAAAAGCTGTATTTTGAACTTTCAAGCACCGAGGCGAGTAGTGGATTTTCGAGGAGACGGAAAAAACAGTGAGATTGTATTGGACAGAGAATGGATAATTGCAAACTGGCTAGGGAATAAAATTTTTATGATTATGTAGTCTTGAGGGAATGTTTTTTTTACGTACATTTTTATTATGATTCATTATATGAGTCTGTTTTGAATTTGTAAGGTCTGGTAATGCTATGGAAGAAAGATATTTGCTGATTGTGAATATAAGTCACTTTGATGAATTTGAAAGATTTGGTAATAATAATAATAATAATAATAATAATAATAATAATAATAATAATAGCTCAAAAACGAAGCTCGTGAATAAACCCATCATTAAAAAATACTTATTGTAGCATGAGTCTTCAAGTGGAGAAATAAATCCATAGTTATGTAAATGTACATCTATATTTAAAGATGAAATCTGTACAGATTCCCGAAAGCTATCTGTACAGATCTATCTTTAAATACAGATGTACATTTACATAACTGTGGATTTGCTTCTCCAACCCTATCATTATTTAAAAACTTCATTTCATTACAAAACCTTTCAAATTCAGCAAATATCCTACTTCCATAGCATTACCAAGCCTTGTAAATTCAAAATGGACTCATACAATGAATCGCAATAAGAATGTACATAAAAAAAGCATTCCATCTAAGACTACATTATCATAAAAATTTTATCCCCTAGTATGTTTGCAGTCATCCATTCTCAAGGCTACAATGCACACTACGCAAACAGACAAACGACCAAGATATTTTTTTCCGATACTGTAAGACAACTCTGGCATCCAGAGGCACGATAATCACCCGAGGGGAACATTAACCAGATAAGTCGCATGCGTAAAGTCAGCAAGAATCCTTTCGGCGATAATTAAGAGATTGTCTTTAGCCGGTGAGTCCACGTGTCGCATCAATTATAAAACTTCGGCAAACACGGGCGTGAACGAGCTACGCACCGAGAGAGAGAGAGAGAGAGAGAGAGAGAGAGAGAGAGAGAGAGAGAGAGAGAGAGAGAGAGAAGTGGGTGGGTGGAAGCAACGTGGGCGGAGGAGGTAAGAATAGATGGTCGGTGAGATACGGTGGGCGGGATCGGTTAAGTGACATAGGATATAAATAGGAGGCATTGAAGCCTAAGAGGGGAATGGATATAACAAGATGATGAAGCCGAGCCTAAAAAGGAGTAGAGAGAGAGAGAGAGAGAGAGAGAGAGAGAGAGAGAGAGAGAGAGAGAGAGAGAGAGAGAGAGAGATGCACTCATGTGGAAGGAAGGAACTAACATTACCACAAGCAGAAACAGGAGAGAGATATACAAATATATCTAACGGTTTATTAAGAAGAGAGAGAGAGAGAGAGAGAGAGAGAGAGAGAGAGAGAGAGAGAGAGAGAGAGAGAGAGAGAGAATTAAATATATACAGTATGATGTACTATTACCAAAAACCAAAATAACTAAACCAATCAGTTCAATATAAAGAGATGAAGCCGAGCCTAAAGAGAGAGAGAGAGAGAGAGAGAGAGAGAGAGAGAGAGAGAAATAATATATACAGATGATGCACTATTACCAAAACCCAAAATAACTAAACCAATCAGTTCAATATACAGAGATGAAGCCGAGCCTAAAAGAGAGAGAGAGAGAGAGAGAGAGAGAGAGAGAGAGAGAGAGAGAGAGAGAGAGAGAGAGAGAGAGAGAGAGAGAGCTGATTACGATTCGAAAGATATCAGATCTGTAGAGCAACATACATCAAAATAAAGATGATGGATGTACAAGTCTTTAGGGAGTCTAGACCAACAGGCATTTCGGCCATACCTCTTCTAAATAATAATGTAAGTGAAATGGCAACAAATATCAAAAGAATTAACATAAAAAATAAGTTATTTCTTTTTTACAATGAACATTAAAATAAAAATATAGTTTTTCTTGTTTATATTGAATAAAATATATAGTTTTTCTTGTTTATATTGAATAAAATATATAGTTTTTCTTGTTTATATTGAATAAAATATATAGTTTTTCTTGTTTATATGGAATAGACTGTTTATCAAGCAATGTCAAAATCGAATTTAATGGCATAATCAAGTTAATGATAAGTATATTTCTTTACAATGAATAGACTGTTTATCAAGATATGCAAAAATCGACTTTATGGGTACAAGCAAGTTAATGATACAGGAAAAATAAAAAAGAATATTAAAAAAAATTCACATTCTTAAAACGAAAAATAAACCAAAAACTTATCCTAAACGAATATAACCTTCAAGCCGAGCCGTCGATAATACGGAGGACCGAAAACTGGGTCCCAATATCCATACATAAACGGCGCTGAAAATCGACGATGCCAATAACTTTCCACCGGTCGACTCTGTTATAGAATTCCTGCCTGGTGCGTCGCTTCATATCCTGATGTCGATGGGTCGATCCACGGGCAACAGGTGCAATGCATACATCGACAAATTGCCCTTCCGGCGAAGGACATAAAAGCTTTGGAGGCCCAGTTTTTGGGAAGCGAATATTAGCGATTTTTTTTTTTAAGCCTCTACTGATATTTTCATTGGGAAGTGCAAATGAGGAATGGATTATTAATTTACATCCGTCATAATTATTTTGATGTTTGTTACTCTACGGATCTGATATCTTTCTAATTTTAATTAACTGACTTCCCAAACTCTCTCTCTCTCTCTCTCTCTCTATGTCTATATATATATATATATATATATATATATATATATATATATATAAATACAAACACATACGTGTATATGTGTGTGTATATATATATATATATATATATATATATATATATATATATATATATATATATATATATATATATATATATATAAAATTTTGAGACCAGAGAAATCTTGAACCATAAGTAACAAGGATAGATATTCGATTTAAACGAACGAATGAATGAACAACTTACAGGTAAAAATAAACATTTCAACACATTATCCTTCCAAGTCAAAACATCTACGAAACACAAGAACAACATCCTTGATCACAAAAGACAAAAAAAAAAAAGATAAAAAAACTCACAGAAATAAACAACAACTATTTTTTACAAAGTCAGGTACTACATAAAAGGAGGTGTTTCATTTCACACTCGGCTAAAGTCTTCAAAAAACTGTGAAGACCAACAATACGTCATTTACATCCAGACAGGTAGAAGAGACATCGAGACTTCGGCCTGACTTCACCTTGGGACTTCTTTTAGGACGTCAGTGCTCAGTCAGTCAGATGGAGGAACAAGTATAGTACAAGAATGCAGTTCCTCTGAAGACTGGAACACGAGGAAATTGGCTCTCATGAGCAGTGGACTGATTGATTGATTGGTTACTTTCAACTGGCGCCAACAATTATGATAGTGGGAGCAGGATATAGATTCCTTTGTTGTTAAAACAATAGACGACACTTTTTCTACAGTAATTAGATTCATGCAATAAAAAGAAAACATACAAATAAAAAACTTTTATTAGCAATTACAAAATGTTTTCTCACATAAGAAAACAATATTCAAAATAATTTCACACAACTAACATCCAACAAACCAATCCATCCCTAGCGAGTACATAGCAAAAGAAAAAAATAAATAAATACATTCCAGAAAAAAGTATCTCTAATCGAACAAGGTATTATGAAACCAAAAAAAGTTGATTAATACCCAAAGGTTAAGTCAAGCAGCCAAATGAAAAAGCCCAAACTCCCATAATAATGGCAGCGGGCCGACAGCCTAATTAAATGCAAAACCATAATTGCCACTTGTTATGGCACGTAGGGGAACAGAAACTGGAAAACTCCATACCACAGAGAACCTGTTCCGGCCAGGAATACTGAACCGTTTCATAATCTGCGCATTAAAGTCCGCGCGATTAATTCGTCCACCTTTTTGGCAAATTAGGAATTATGAGCAGCACCATTCTGTGTTATTGAAATTTACGTACACTGCCAATTTATAAATTATAAATTAATATTTCTTCGCCGAGGGCATGACTGGAATAATGGAACAATAGTTCTTTCCAGTTAAAGACGTTATTATAGTTTAAGATATCTTATTGCAAACACTATATATGAATAATTTAGTCGAAGCTGAATTTCTGGACAATTTTCAACTATCTTTCCTGTAGTATAACAGTATATTAACAAAGAATATAGCAGGTATCACCTAGGCAGTCATGGAATGTGGAAACATATAATCTGTCTCTACTGATACAAAATGCAGTATAATTCGTCCCCCAAACTCTTTTTTTGGGGCAAATTGTCGAATATGCAATTATAATTTTCTTTGAGTTAGCTGCACCTACGGTGATTTTATTAATAACGAATTCTCGTTTCAGTAAAGTATCATGTCTGTGTCTCTCTCTCTCACCATCCAGGATGTATGGTGAGAGAGAGACACGCTCGACAGTTAGCTGAAACAGAAAATCAATGATAAAATCACTGTTGATGCAGATGATTCAGAAAAATTAAAAAAAAAAGCATATTCGACACTGCCAAATAAATTAGAAGAATTGAACTACATTTGTATCACCAGAGACAAACTATGTTTCCACGACTGCCTAGATGATACCTGCTATTCTTTGTTAATATAGGACTGTTATATTACAGGAAAATAGTTGAAAATTGTCCATAAAATAAGTTTCGATTTAATTATTCATATATAGTGTTTGCAATAAGATATCTTAGACTGTAATAACATCTTTAACAGGAAAGAGCTATTGCTCTATTATTCCAGCCATGCCCTCAGCGAAGAAATAACATAATTTATAATGCACATATAAGGCAGTAAACATAAATTTCATTAACGCAAAATGACGCTGCTTCGTGATTCCTAACAAGAATATAGTTGCTACTAACGAGCGAGAAAATATGCTTCTTGCTCTATAAATAGCATCTTCCACCAACAAAAAGATATGGTGAATTTTACATAAGTTTCACGATTTTTAATTCTACTGTACTTTATTTCTTTCCAGGTCAGCGGAAATCATTCTTCAAAATAAAAGAAAATTAAACCGTTCTGTTAATTTTCAGCGAAATGACCATAAAAAAATCGAAAATTTAATTGTGATCTCATCAGTGCATCGTCGATAACATTAGAACTGACGATGCCAGTTTGCAGCAGTAGATAAAATCAGCAATCAACTAATAGCAGCAGGCTATATAGCCCCAAGTTCCGTATAAAGGAAATTATTATTATTATTATTATTATTATTATTCACAAGATGAACCCTATTCATATGAAACAAGCCTACAGGGGCCACTGAAGTGAAATTCAGGCTTCCAAAGAATACGGTGCTCATTTGAGAGAAGTAACAGAAGGTAATACGAAATACAGAAGGAAGAGATCAGTAATTGTGGCAGCTCCCTTAAACATGCTAAAACCTCAACGGAACATCAGTAGAATGACCAAGTACTTTGAGCAGATTCACAAAGAAAATGGGAATTTTGTGAAGGATAAAAAATACTGAAGCGTTTTCAAGTGCGTGAATATACCACAAAAATCAAAACAAGCAAACTTACATCGACAATAATAATAATAATAATAATAATAATAATAATAATAATAATAATAATAATAATATGTATTTTGCTGTTGTTGTTGCATATGTGAGTACAAGGTAACTTCCCCGTTCTCTTTTCGATTCAATGTTATCATTTGAAATTATAATTTACTCATAAATCCGCAAATTGGAAATGTTACTTCTTATTATCTTCACGTTCATTGGTATCATAACACCTCAAAATCCTACATCAGATTTATGAGCATATACTGAAAATAACATATTAAATAAATTTATTTATTGACCATTTTTGTCTTGAATTTCTATACAAATCTCGGTGCTGTTTTTCTCTGTTTTCGCGTGGTGGTACATTCTATTCTCTTTCACTCTTTCATCTCACGCGCGCATCCTATTTAACGAATGACTGCAAGCGAGTTAAAAGCCTCTTTCAGCTCGTTCCATTATGAACACATACGCATGAATAATTACGTGATACGCATCTGACGACAAATCGCAAAAAAAACAAAAATCATAACAATTCACAACAACAATTTCATTGGTCGTTTGCACAAAAAAGGTCACGCAGCATATGAGCAATCATACGAGTATTGTTGTTGAAAGCAACCCCCCCCCCTCACCCTTTGCCCTTCCCCTGCCCCCTCCCGAAAAAATATTATGTTTGCACATGAACTCCGACCTTCCTTTCTCTCTACCCTTTTGTTTAATCTGTTTTCATCGGGGAGAATCCAATCAACCGTGTCAATTTCCATCGCCACTCCGTGAGAGCCTCGGCAACAAAAAAAAAAAAAAAGGGAATTTGAAAGACAATAAAACCGTCGATGAATTCGGCAGTAAATCATAATGGATTGTAAAACTGTGAAGAACTGTCTGTTGGCTAAATAATTTGCACTTTACGAGATCGCGTCGGAGAACAAACTTCATTCTGCGTATGTGTTATTGTGTGTGTGTGTGTACATGCGCGCGCACGCGTGGAAGTACTGGCGTTTGGTATTGTATTCACAAAGCCACTTTCCTTTTCGGATGGGAAAACTAATATAAGTTTCATAAACCATCAGCATATAAAGACTTAAAATTAATAAAGGAAAATACAGATTCTATTAATTCCATGTAGTTATTCAAATACAAAATGTCGCGCAGCAGAATAAAATCATATTTGAAAATCATTAAAGAAAAAGGCAAGTTTTTTAATAAATGGCGGAAAGTAATTAGTCGAGTCCTGATTTATCGACATCAACGTAGGGATGAACTTTGTCAACTTATTTCAAGTTAAAATGTCAAAGCAAATCATTGCAGTAGTTCACCTGCGCGAGTCGAAGTTGTATGTGCAACGCCCTTAGAGTTTGTTAGATTTTATCGTAATCCCGCTAAGATTCCGCACAGCTATCTTGATCTCACGCACAAAAGACTTTAAATAAGTTTAATAAGTGTACAGAAAGCAATAAAAATGCCAGGGTGGCGTGAAAGAACAATTGTAAGAAACCTGAGAAAATTTGTTTATTATCTGAATTAAGAAAAGAGAAAGATCGAACAGACTTTGGAAAATAATAAAAGCAATGCAATTACATACTACTGACATAAAGACCACATATTTCAATGAACTTTCATAGGATATTTATTTATAAAACAATTGAATATTTCTTGAAAAAAAAATGGAATATCTCACCTTCATTGGCAGCGACTAATCCCAGGATGAAAATGAGAAGGAAAGCGTCCATATTTGCCCGAACTTTTTGCGAAATATCTCTTCCTTCCTCTTACGACTTCCGCGTTTCAAAAAACTCGCCTGAAGTTTCCTCCAAGTTGAAGAACCATCGTAACACAAAGGAAAACACTTTATTTTTTTATATAGATATATTTCCCAAGAGAATGATAATATACAGAAGACCCTGAATTAACAGACTCACTACTTTACAAAGTTCAATAACAATTCGAGTTCAGATTACGGAATTCTCGCGTCGGGTCGTATAGTACAAGTTCTCACAACCATTAAGAGCATCACCGCGGCGGACGGAGCGCATCCTTACGCGACGGTGTCTGGCCTCACACTGAGAGAGAATCGCTGAGTGTGTGTCGAGTCGAGACTGAGACTCCGTTTTCCTAAAATCCAAATCCTCTTCTCTTCCCCATATCACTAACCCCCCCCACACTCATCCATTCCCCGCCCCCTTTACACCCCTCACCTTCCTTATAGTCTCCCCGACACTGTAAAACGCCTTTGACCAAGTGATCGAAGTAGCACGTAAGAAGTTGGAATTTCACTTAAATTATTTCGTTTAAATGAGTTACCTCTCTCTCTCTCTCTCTCTCTCTCAAAACCAATCAAATCTGACCAACTCATTTCAAAATTTGCACCAGCGACACCCATCGAATTTCTTCACCAACTATGACCTTGAAAACGAAGACAGACCCAAGAATCTTTTTTTTTTTTAATCTTATGCGAAACCCTTGGATGATCTGTGGGCGGGGTTGCAGTCATGGGCGGGGTTAATTTTCGGTCGCGGGCGGGGCGAGAACGGTAGCGCCAAAGCGTGTCGATTAAGCAGAATGTAGCACGTAATCTCTACAAATTAACTTTTCGCCGACGGAGGGAGGCCTTTTCCGACTGGTACTGCCGGGATCCCGGATGAGGAAATAATATCCTTGAAATTAAGCAGGATTCTTTATAATCCTTCGTCTCCAGGGATGGTGAGGATGATTAATATTACCCACGCATGTACATACACGCACATACACACAGTAGTTCAATAATGTGTCTACAACATCAGAATGTATATGTGTGTATGTAAGACATATATATATATGAATATATATATATATATGAATATATATATATATATATATATATGTATGTATGTATGTATGTATGTATGTATGTATTTGTATATATATACATACATATATATGTGTAAGTGTATATATATATATATATATATGAATATATATGAATATATATATGTATGTATGTGTGTATATATATATATACACATATATATGTATATGTATATAAACTTTATAATACTAAATAAACGTATGAACACGCTGTTACCAACAGTAACCATTTCTCAAGAACAAAAAACCGAATCAATAACGTACATAGATGGACGACCAGGAATTTTTTTCCGAAACACTTTGGTAATGCGTCCACGAATTTACAATATGTACATGGTTTTCCATTATGATTTTAAAGAAATGTATGAACACACACTGTTACCTACAAAGAAACAAACATTCGAACCAGTAAACAACTCGCAAACAACAACATGAGAGACGAAATAAGAAACAACAAACAACAAAAAAAAGGTAATTTTTCACGTCCAAAAAAATAGCAAAACACGAAAACACATCTAAACAACATTGCAAATAAATAAAATAATAAAAACAAACTCGAAACAACAAACAACAACAAAAAAGATAGTTTTTTCATGTCCAAAAAATTGCAGAACACGAAAACATCTAAACAACATTGCAAATAAACAAAAAACTCGAAACAACAAACAATAACAAAGGTATTTTTTCACGTTCCAAAAAACTGCAAAACACGAAATCACTTCTAAACAACACTGCAAATAAATAAAAAAAAAAACTCGAAACAAAAAATGGGGTAATTTTTCACGTCAAAAAAATTGCGAAGCACGAAAACACATCTGAACACCATTGCAAATAAATTTTAAAAATCGGAACAACAAACCTTAACAAAGGTAATTTTTTCACGTCCAAAAAGATTGCAAAACACGAAATCACTTCTAAACAACACTGCAAATAAATAAAACAAAACTCGAAACAAAAAAAAGGGGGTAATTTTTTCACGTCGAAAAAAATTGCAAAACACGAAAACACATCTAAACAACATCGCAAATAAATAAAATAAAAAAAAAACAAAATCGTAAACTTCGATAACGCGAAGACGTCGTTAACCTACGGATACCTGTGGTGTACCTGGATATATCTCAGGTCTTCTAATGACAATTTTGTGGTCCTGACGTGACACGAGGTTCCTAAAGAAGCGAGAAAAATGGATGCATAAAAAACCGTAGGCTTTGACATAGGGCTCAAAAAACACTTCCTCTAACTTCTCTGGCTCTGGGTGTGTGTGTGTGTGTGTGTGTGTGTGTGTGTGTGTGTGTGTGTGTGTGAGTGAGAGAGAGAGAGAGAGAGAGAGAGAGAGAGAGAGAGAGAGAGAGAGAGATCGGAAATTCTGTTGTCAATATTCTGTTTTTATCAACAACAAAAACAACTTCGATAATAATAATAATAATAATAATAATAATAATAATAATAATAATAATAATAATAATAATTTAAAAGATACTCATAGTAGCATGAGTCTTAAAATGAAGAAACAAATCCACAATTACGCATATGTACATTAATATATATTAAAGATAAAACTGTATAGTTTTATCTTGAAGTACATATACATAACTGTGAATTAGTTTCTCCAATAATAATAATTATAATAATAATAATAACAACAATAATAATAATAATAATAATAATTTAATAATAATAATAATAATAATAATAATTTATTTTCATTTAGGTTAGGTCCCACATACAACTATAGGATGCGGATACAAGTGGGACAAAAGCACTAATAAAATAAATATAAGGGAGATAATCATTTGAAAGACAAATACTCGATAACTACTAACAACAATAAAAAATTATAATAATGAAGATAATCATATTTATTATTATCATTTGTTGCAAGGCAACGAAAGTAAATAGTTTTATTTCCCATTCTAGTTCAATGTAACTTGACGATCATAAACAATTTGCAGCACTCTCTCTCTCTCTACCTATATATATATATATATATATATATATATATATATATATATATATATATATATATATATATATATATATATATATATATATATATATATATATATATATATATAAAACATTCACCAATTCCAGCTCCTTTAAAATTAAGAAGTACAACTGTTCTCTTGAACTGGCATCGAGTGATCCGCTTCTTAAGATCTTATCTACATTCATCGGCATTTATCGCATCTACCTGACCTTTGGTCACAGACTAGCGACCTTTCACTACAACAGCGATAACCTCCAGATCTCTTTTCGTCACAGTTTAGCGACCTTCGACGGATGCCTGCTAAAACTCACCGATTTCCGCGTTCGGTCGATATTTCTTATTGAATACAATAGAATATACGGAATTTAGGCCAAAGGCCATGCGCTGGGACCCATTGAGGTTATTCAACGCTGAAATGGAAATTAACAGTGGTAAGGTTTGAATTGTGCAACAGGAAGAAAACCACAGTTTCACTATGAAACAAGTATTAGGAGAGGGTGGAAACTAAGATGGAAGAAAGAGAATATGAACGGAGGCACAGTAAAAGGAATGAAAAGGGTCGCAGCTAGGTGCCGAACGGACGCTGTAAAGAACCTTAAGTATTACCTACAGTGCACCGCATGAGGTGCACCGACAGCACTAGCCCCTTACGGAATATTACTTATTGTATCTTCGAGAACATTCGATTCTTCTTCATCACACGTCGTGGGATCTACAGCAAAGTGAGAAACTGCGTAGGAACAAGCCTTTGTCCTTTAAAGGTGAATGTCTGTAGGGCTACAGCTACCCCTCCCCCCCCCCCTACTGCCTATGTTGTACATGTTAGGCTTGTTGCTACCATCGGCTCTGAATTGCAAAGTCGATGCAATGCGTACGTGGTCAGTCCCTTCGTATCTTTACGCATCCTGCGACTTCTAATGACTGTGGTCTTTCTCAACCAGAATCCTACGCAAATCTCTTTGGGAGGAGGGAGTCTCATTCCTCAAAAACTCTGTAACTTCTGTAACCGTTTGTAATAATAATAATAATAATAACAATAATAATAATAATAATAACAGCGTTTATTTCAGTTCAGGGCAGTATGCAGAGATAAACAGTGTAGGAATAATAATGCTAATAATAATAATAATAATAATAATAATAATAATAATAATTACACTTAGAGACGGTATCTTACTAATAGCATTTTATTAATTTTATTAGTTACCGCTAGAGACAATTCACTAGCGGTTTTGTGAAAAAGAAGAGTGAACAGCAAATCACAACAACAACAACAACAACAACAACAATAATAATAATAATAATAATAATAATAATAATAATAATAATAATAATAATAATAATAATAATAGGCTCTGAAGAATACATACGGATGATAGCGAAGTGAAATGGTACTAGAGAAGATAACATTCTTAGCGGCTATATGGAGTTCGAAGAGAAAAACGCAAAACAGTACCGTGAACATAGTAGGAATACTTATCACAGAATGTTGACCTTTCGCGACCTCGCATCGCAGCAGCCTTAGGTCATCTCAATATACAAGCAAAATGAGCTTGCTTACACACATTTCATATACAAGCAAAGTGAGCTTGTTTTCACACATTCCATATACAAGCAAAATGAGCTTGTTTTCACACATTCCACATACAAAGAAAGTGAGATTGTTTACACACATTTCATTTACAAGCAAAGTGAGCTTGTTTTCACACATTCCATATATAAGCAAAGTGAGCTGGGGTATATACATTCCAGATACAAGCAAAGTGAGATTGTATACAAACATTCCATATACAAGCAAAGTGAGATTGTTTATACACATACCATATACAAGCAAAGTGAGCTTAGTTACGCATATACCATATACAAGCAAAGTGAGTTTGCCTATACACATTCCATATACAAGCAAAGTGAACTTGTTTTCACACATTCCATATACTGTTCCAGCAACGCGAGCTTGTTTGCACACATTCCATATACAAGCAAAGCGAGCTTGCTTTCATACATTCCATTTACAAGCAAAGTGAGCTTGTTTTCACTCATTCCAACAAGTAACGAACAGGCAACAAGGCAAGGTCTTGCGAGCTGGAATGGAGGCGTTCGTTGCGTGGACTGAATCCATAAACCTTGCTTTCCTCAAAATAAATGTTTAAGGTCGGGAACAGCTAGAGTCAATTCATATTGACCGACCTGGACGTAGTGGAATTTTCTTACTGAGTTATCTTCTTGACTGAAGTTAATATGACATTAGCGAAGAGACATCCATTGCAGGCCGTTTCCGAGAAGATAGTACTATAATTGTTTATTAACTAAAGAATTAAATGGGAATAATTTGCATGTACAGAATAAGCGACCATAGATTCATCGCTATGAGCTTAAACAGTATTATTATGACTGATACAGTTACAGCATTATATTCACGTACGTACAGTACGCCTAATGTATGTGTACATGCAGAAAGAGAAGGATTTTCAACTTTGTACCAGCATAAACAAAACTACACCGTCAACAGCAAAATCGATATTCGGCCCACGAATTCCGACATATGTGACAAAGGCTTGGTAGCACCGAGTTGCTGAACTCAATATAGTACTTGCGTTCGCAGTAACCCTTCAGGAGTACTGCTGTTCCCTGTCACCTGGTCTACAAGAATATGCAACATCACGGAACACACATTCTTCATACAAATCAGGAAGAAGAAGGTAAGAAGAGTTGGCTAATGAAAGAATGAGAGTCACTGAAATGGAAAAGTGGGGTGGAGGGGTGTGGACAAAGGGGTGATGGATAAAAGGGCGGGGAGGGGATTATGGATAAAGGGATGATGGGGAAAGGGTGGGGGGTTGTGGATAAAAGGGCGGGGAAGGGGTATGGATAAAGGGGTAATGGGTAAAAGGGTGGGGGTATGCATAAAGGGGTGGTTGGTAAATTGGTAAGGGGTAGATGGATAAAGGGTGATGGGTAAATGGGTGAAGGGAGGTATGGATAAAGGGGTGATGAGTAAAGGGTGGTGGGTCATGGAGAAAGGGGTAATGGGTAAAAGGGTGAGGGGAGGTATGGATAAAGGGGTGATGGATAAAAGGGTGGGGTGGGGTATGGATAAAGGGGTGATGGATAAAAGGGTGGGGAGGGGGTTATGGATAAAGGGGTGATGGGTAAAAGGATGGGAAGGGGGAAGGATAAGGGTGACGGATAAAAGGGTGGGTGGGGAAGGATAAAGGGTGATGGATAAAAGGGTGGATGGGGGAAGGATGGGGGTGAAGGGTAAAAGGGTAATGGATAAAAATGGATAAAAGGGTGGGGAGGGGGTTATGGATAAAGGGATGGTGGGTAAAAGGCGGGTGGGGGAAGGATAAAGGGCGATGGGTAAATGCGTGGGGTATGGACAAATGGGTGATGGGTTGGGTAAAAGGGTTTGTTGGGGGGGAGGATAAAAGGGTGATGGATAAAAGGTAGATGGATAAAGGGTGATGGGTCAATGGGTGAAGGGAGATATGGATAAAGGGGTGATGAGTAAAGGGTGGTGGGTCATGGAGAAAGGGGTAATGGGTAAAAGGGTGAGGGGAGGTATGGATAAAGGGGTGATGGATAAAAGGGTGGGGGTGGGGTATGGATAAAGGGTGATGGATAAAAGGGTGGGGAGGGGGTTATGGATAAAGGGGTGATGGGTAAAAGGATGGATGGGGGAAGGATAAAGGGTGATGGGTAAAAGGGTGGGGTATGGATAAAGGGGTAATGGTTAAAAGGGTGGGGAGGGGGTTATGGATAAAGGGGTGGTGGGTAAAAGGCGGGGTGGGGAACGATAAAGGGGCGATGGGTAAATGCGTGGGGGTATGGACAAATGGGTGATGGGTTGGGTAAAAGGGTTTGTTGGGGGAGGATAAAAGGGTGATGGATAAAAGAATGGAGAGGGGGTATGGATAAAGGGGTGGTGGAAAAAATGGTGGGGGAAGGAAAAAGGGGTGATGAGTGAAAGTGTGGAGGGTGATGGATAAAAGTGTGGGGATGGGGTATGGATAAAGGGGTGATTGACAAAAGGGTGGGGAGGGGGTTATGGATAAAGGGGTGATGGATAAAAGGGTGGGTGGGGGAAGGATAAAAGGGAGATGGGTAAAAGGGTAGAGGGATATGGATAAAGCGGTGATGGGTAGAGAAGAGGGGTGAGGAGTGATCCCAAAGATTTCGTCTCTGGGTTCAACTCGGGCTTGTTCTATTATGCAAGAATCCCGTCTTCCGTCTCTCATATGGGCGTCTTTTATTTCAGCCAAGTCTGTTCATGCGAAAGGACCCCATATATTACAGATCAGACTGGGGATCAAAGTGATATTTGAGTGATTTGCACACTTAGAGAGAGAGAGAGAGAGAGAGAGAGAGAGAGAGAGAGAGAGAGAGAGAGAGAGAGAGAGCGAGAGAGATTTAGTATAACTGGTAAATGCTAAGAATGCTGCAGAGAGAGAGAGAGAGAGAGAGAGAGAAAATTTAGTAAAATCGAAAAATGCTAAGAATGCTGCAGAGAGAGAGAGAGAGAGAGAGAGAGAGAGAGAGAGAGAGAGAGAGAGAGAGAGAGAGAATTTAGTAAAATAAAAATGCTAAGAATGCTGCAGAGAGAGAGAGAGAGAGAGAGAGAGAGAGAGAGAGAGAGTAAAATCAAAAAATGCTAAGAAAGAGAGAGAGAGAGAGAGAGAGAGAGAGAGAGAGAGAGAGAGATTTAGTAAAATAAAAAAATGCTAAGAATGCTGCAGAGAGATGCTGCAGAGAGAGAGAGAGAGAGAGAGAGAGAGAGAGAGAGAGAGAGAGAGAGAATTTAGTAAAATCAAAAAATGCTAAAAGCTGCAGAGAGAGAGAGAGAGAGAGAGAGAGAGAGAGAGAGAGAGAGAGAGAGAGAATTTAGTAAAATCGAAAATGCTAAACGCTGCACGCTGAGAGAGAGAGAGAGAGAGAGAGAGAGAGAGATCCTTCTTCAAAGAACTAAGCTGCAAGAATTCCTACGAAGAATGGCGATGCTTAATTCATTCAGATTAATTCCCGATTTCTTATTTCCACTGCTGCCGACGGATTCCTCGGGAATCATATAAGCCAAAGCTGTCAAACTGATGTAGGAGCAGAGTGGCTTACTTGTTTATTAATGAAAAAAATCAATTTCATTCAGAAATTTCAATATTTACTCTTATTCTTCAAAGTGAATTTTCTTGACTTTCAAAACTGAAATTATAGGTTGTAAAACCCCATTAATTACTGTGTAATCAGATGATACGAATTGTTGACAGATAATTAAGAAATCTTTCCTATCTTGATTACACAGTGTTCCAGGATTAATTCTCTCTCTCTCTCTCTCTCTCTCTCTCTCTCTCTCTCTCTCTCTCTCTACAGAAAAGCAAACTTTTACCAATTTCCGCTCTCTCGCTGGTCCTCACATACTTGAAGCCAGCGTTCGATCCCTGAACCGAACGAAGAGGGAACGAATTGGGAGTTTCCTTACCAATTCAGCACGCCTCTATTGCCCCAAACAGTGAATTGTGTGCCTGGTGGTTAGTACCCTGTTGGGGATAGCAAGTGAGGGTAAATAGAAAGAGAAAAAAAAAAGAAAGAATGGCAAGAGCGCTTTAAAAATTTTCATCGCCATATAATTAAAATGGGTTTGTCTCATACCATCGGGATGAGACCATTCGTCTGATAACCTCTCTCTCTCTCTCTCTCTCTCTCTCTCTCTCTCTCTAGCGTTCTTAGCATTTATCGATTTTACTAAATTCTCTCTCTCTCTCTCTGTCTCCCGAGCTTTCTTATCATTTATTAATTTTACTAAATTCTCTCTCTCTCTCTCTCTCTCTCTCTCTCGTGTTCTTAGCAGTTATCGATTTGACTAAATTCTTTCTCTCTCTCCTTACAGCGTTTCAGCATTTATCGATTATACTAAATTCTCTCTCTCTCTCTCTCTCTCTCTCGCATTCTTATCATTTATTAATTTTACTAAATTTTTTTTTCTCTCTCTCTAGAATTCTTAGCATTTATCGATTTTACTAAATTCTCTCTCTCTCTCTACAGCGCTCCAGCATTTATCGATGGTACTAAACTCTCTCTCTCTCTCTCTCTCTCTCTCTCTCTCTCTCTCTCTCTAGCTTTCTTATCATTTATTAATTTTACTAAATTCTCTCTCTCTCTCTCTCTCTCTCTCTGCCAATGCCATGCTTCAGGTACGCTCGTCCTCAAAAGCAGCATCCGAATACCAGGGTGTCAATCATAAACACAAACACGCCATTGTTTGTTTAGGCACCAGACGAACCCGGGGGGTGCGCCGTCACAAACATTTCCTGGTGGTGACGGCCGGTTGACGCGGATGTGATATGATCCCATGGAAGAAGAATTCGGACATTACCATCACAGTCCTTAATTTACCATCACAATCCCTAATTTACCATCACAATCCTCAATTTACCATCACAATCATCACTTGATGAAGCGTCTTGCATGTGGAAGGGGACAAGGCGTCAGGACTACAGTTCTGTCCCTGGGGCTGAATGAGGCTGAGGTTTCTGGGTGGCCTTGGGTATAAAGGTAATAAGGTGTTAGGTGGGTATTTGGGGTATCAGGCCTGATACTGCACTTTTAAGAAATTTATTTTTTTTTGCGGGGGTGGGAGGTTGCAGAGGTCGAGACGGACATGCTACCCAAAGGAAGCCCAGCTTAAAATGAGTAAGCAGACTTCATCTCTTAACATGACAGATTCGCCTCTTTACCTTGGGCAGGTTATATGGTTCACGAAATACCGAAAGAGTCGTAAAAGTAGTTACTGATTGATTGATAGGTGTAAGCTGGGGTCGCAGTGGCTACATGATTTCTATCAAGTATATATACTGACCAATTCAAAATTGACTAGCGGTGGGCGCCTGTTTGTTTATGGTAATTATTTTTACCTAATAGAATTCTCCTTGTATTTTAATAATTTACTTACATTTTTATTTATTCATTTATTCTCTTTGGAATCTTGAATTTCAAGTCAAAGGCCCCTGTAGGCTTGTTCCATATGAATAGGGTTCATCTTCTGAATAATAATAATAATAATAATAATAATAATAATAATAATAATAATAATAATAATAATAATAATCTATAAATAAGCCACAGCCGGCCTTGTGCTTGTTCGGTCACAGCCTGTCAGTGGCCTGTAACTGAGCTTGCATGCCATCATGCTTATAAATATCATTCATCTATAATAGACACAGTGCTTCCGAATTTACTGAAAGCTATAACCGAGCTTTTGCGTGTTACCTTGCACACTCAAGCCAAGTATAAATCCAAACTTTGTTAGTAAATGTGTTTTACATCGTGCTCGTTGGTTTGTAAATATATTTGATAAAGCTGACACATAGGTAAAAGCGCCCCCTTAACCTCACATTAAGAAATAGACGCAAACAGACACAAAGTGTCGAATTAATTAACTAGTGATGTCTGGAGATGATATATTAGGTGAGTGAAAGTATGAGGATGTTGAGTGAAGTTAATGTCCTCTAGCCATCTTTAAAATTCAACTAAGGGAACATACTGCTGGTTCGCTGGTATAGAGGTTAGTGTCATGGCACGCCACTCAGATGTCCCGGTTTCGCATCTCCCATAGGGGAATGAAAGATCACTGGCTCTGTATCATGATCAGTTACTGCTGCAGTGTGGGGTCTGCGGTGGGAGGTTGAAACCAACATTCTTTGGAAGCTTGAATTTCAAGTCAACGGACCCGTTTGATGTGCTTGTTCCATATGAGTAGGTTTCATCTACCGAAATATTTTAATAAATAAAATACAATCTTATAGGAAATGCCTCTGCTTGCAATCGGAATAAGTTCTCCAGAAGTCTCTACATTTAGTCTAAGAAACAAGGAAATTCTCTGAAGATAAAGTTAAAATTTAGGATATCGGTTCCGCCAGCTTATGTCCTGGTGTGTAGGTGTAGGTGTGAATAGGAGTTATTTACCATGCCCCGGTGTGTAGGTGTAGGTGTAAATAAGAACTGTTCACTATACTCTTGTGTGTGGGTATATGCTATAAACAAATCTTAGGTTATTTATTTTTTATACATAAAACATGGTGAAGATTATAACATAAAAGGTTTTATTAATTTTTTACTAAAGTTTTTTTTTAACTTTTTATAATATCTTTACATTCTTGTTTAAGATACTGCTAAATTCGGAAAGTTGACTCCAATCATTACTGCTTTTTTGCTTAGTATGAATAAATTCTGATTTAATCTAATGCAAGGCCTTAAAGTTCATTATCTGTTTGAAAATCGTTTGATGTATTTTTTCCTCGAGTTAAGATCTCGAGGCAAAATAAGAAAAGCGATGCATAAGCCTGACACGAGAAACAATGATTATATTGAGCTTTCTGCAATTCCTCGGCGAAAGAAAAGATCTATTATGAGAACCCAGAGAACACTAATCCTAACATTATTTTCATTACAAATACACATTTCATATAAATATATGTAAATATATGAAATATATATATATCTATATATATATATAAAATATATTTATATTTATATATATATATATATATA
>NC_089791.1:25433387-25483387 GCF_040412425.1 Macrobrachium rosenbergii | reverse complement strand
CGATTTGGTATGTTTGATGATTGGAGGGTGGATGATCAGCATCCCAACTTGCAGCCCTCTAGCCTCAGTAGTTTTGAAGATCTGAGGGCGGACAGAAAAAGTGCGGACAGAAAGAAGTGCGGACGGACAGACAAAGCCGGCACAACAGCTCCCTTCAACAGAAAACTAATAAAAACGACAACGGCAATAATAATTCTCTCTCCTTATTGTTTCCATAGGTGTCACGACACCCAGCATTCGGTGACATAACGCTGACAGTTTCCATAGGTGTCACGACACCCAGCATTCGGTGTCATAACGCTGACAGTTTCCATAGGTGTCACGACACCCAGCATTCGGTGTCATAACGCTGACACTGCCAGTGAAAACAAAGAAACGGGATTCATTAGAAGCTATGCCCCGTTATCCCATAGTTATCATAACGAGCCTAATGACATTAGCAAGATTTATCCGTGCGAGTTATAATTGTAACGGCCGGGTCGTCATTAGTAGTAATTAATTATAATTACAATAATGACGCACGAGATTCGCATATCTGGGCTTGTAATGTGATGCTTATTGAAATTCATACGGTGGACATTTTCCCAACCATTACTAATACTACTACTACTACTACTACTACTACTACTACTACAGAACTGTCAGTCATTGTATATAATGGGAATTGTCTATAATGAGAATTATATACATACTCTCTGAAGTAGGATAATTTTTATGAGATCTATTGGCTATCTATATACTAATATATTTCTGTTTTCAAAATATGGAATTGACATGAAAGGCAACGAAAGAAAATCAAATAAGGGCTGTTACAAAAATTATTTAGATAGCAATGAATGTCTCTCTCTCTCTCTCTCTCTCTCTCTCTCTCTCTCTCTCTCTCTCTCTCTCTCTCTCTCTCTCTCTCTCTCTCCAGAAAATTGAAATGAAATGCATTATTAACACTGTAAAAAATAATTTTGAAAGTGATGACTATTCTCTGTCTCTGTCTCTGTCTCTGTCTCTCTCTCTCTCTCTCTCAGGAAACTGAAATGAAAGGCAATATGAACACTGCAGAAAAAAACAATTTTGAGAGTAATGACAGTCTCTCTCTCTCTCTCTCTCTCTCTCTCTCTCTCTCTCTCTCTCTCTCTCTCTCTCTCTCTCCGCGGGCGCCAAAATCCACCCGCGCCTCGCCGCCCCACCCCACACACGTCGTGAAATTACAAGGGCCTTAATATATGGGTTATCGGCAAAGGCGGCTCCATTATCTCTCTCTCTCTCTCTCTTCCTTCACGGCAGCTGACTTCATGAGTCAGTTTCTCAGGGGATGAGTGAGAAAGGGTCTTTGTTTATTGAATTCTCCTCACCAGGAGTTTCTCCTCTACTCCGTCATTCTCCATCATTCTTCAAACCTTCTTTCTCACTCCCTCAGGGTGCGACGATTTTTGTCGCAGTTGGTGAAATATTGCTAAATGCATGCGGAATGCTTGCTAAATGCTTGCTAAATGCTTGCTAAACGCTTACGGAATGCTTGCGAAATGCTTACGGAATGCTTGCGAAATGCTTACGGAATGCTTGCGAAATGCTTACGGAATGCTTGCGAAATGCTTTCGAAATGCTTGCGAAATATTGGTGTGCGTACACGCACGTTTTATTCGTACCTCATGGCATAGATGAAGCAAGCATACGATGATGTTTGATGACGCTTTGTAACAAGTGCTTGGAGCACATGTAAATGTACGTTTTCCTTTTTTTTTTTTTTGTTATTCTTTCAGGCAAAAGCTTGGAGCATGTCCGGTTAGAAGCATGACATCAGCATGCAATAATTCGTTGTTCTTTGAGGTTACTGCTTGGAGCATGATAGGCTACAGGACATATACAAATTACCGATGATTTGTCCTTCCTTGCAGCAAATGCTTGGAGCATGTTCAAATATAGAGCTCAAGCATGGTGAGATATTAGACAGCATTGCTTTCTGAAGTATGCAAGCATAACTACTTCCATTTGCATTATACCCAAATATACCACGACAATATCTTTAAAAATTTTAAAGATTTAGGAGCATACATACATACATAAAGTAAAATATTATAATATACATACATACTGTACATACGTACATACATACAAGAACTGTAGTAAAATATTACAGCACAAATACATAAAAGAATACAAAACGCTACACCATTTTTCTTAAACAAGGTAATTTCGGGATACCTTACGAAATATAAGACCCCCAAAAAATGGAACATGGACCATATGACGAAATATGAAACCACATAGCATAATAATAATAATAATAATAATAATAATAATAATAATAATAATAATAATAATAATAATAATAATAATAATAACGTAATAATAATAATAATAGAACGTCAACTTTTACCTTGACTGGGTCCATCCTTCAGCTGCTTCGTAAAAGAAAAAAAAAAAAAAAAAATTCTCCACAAGGGACATTACCTGAAAGGAAAGAAAAACATATCAGAAATCTAGCAAGTGCTTGCTGGTGCTTGGAAGCACAATTGCCTTATCAGTATACAGTGTCTATACCATTTTTCAGTTATTTATTCAAAACATGATTGCAGACAACAATAATACATCGTAATATAAAAGCTTTGCTGATTAATGTACTTACATTCAAGAATAAAATATGAAAACTTTGCAGCATATAACACTTAATCCATTTTTTAGTTATCTAACAAAAATATGATTGCAGAAACAATAGTACGACGTTATATAAAAGCTTTGCTGATTAGCGTAATAATATTCTAGATTAAAATATAAAAAAATTCCCATTATATATTCTAGATGGAAATATAAAAAATTCCGTATATAATATTCTAGATTAAAATATAAAAATTCCCATTACATAATATTCTAGATTGAAATATAAAAAAATCCCAGTATATAACATTCTAGATTAAAATATAAAATAATTCCCAGTACATAAAACATTCTAGATTAAAGTATAAAAATTCCCAGTATATAATATTCTAGAGTAAAATGTGAAAAAAATCACAGTATATAAAACACTTAATGTCGATCATAGTTATCTATAAGATTGCATGCACAAAGAATTACAAAATCGTTCAAATGATGACATACATCACAATCACGCATCACAATCCAAATAAAATGATTCCAAAATAATTAAATATATAATAAAAAATTTGTAACGAAAAAAATAACACTTTGTACTTCAACTATTTAAGCAGCTCATTTAAAGTACATACCAATCATCGCTGAATCACCTTCATACAAATCCTTCGAGGTGGGCAACACCCTGTAGGGGCCGTAAGGTGGGGGCGGGGTTAGTTCCGTCAGTGCACCTCATGCGGTGCGCTGTAGGCATTACTTCAGGTTCTTTGCAGCGTGCCTTCGGCTCCTAGCTGCAACCCCATTCGTTCCTTTTACTGTATCTCCATTCATATTCTCTTTCTTCCATCTTACTGTCCACCCTCTCCTAACAATTGATTCGTAGTGTAACTGCTTTGAGGTTTTCCTCCTGTTACACCTTTCAAAACATTTCCTGTCACTTTCCGTTTCAGCGCAGAATGACCTCACAGGTCCCAGTGCTTGGGCCTTTGACCTAAATTCTATATCCAATTCAATTCAACACCCTGTAGATAGATCTCTACTCGGTTCCACTAGATTTGGGGGAACTGCAGAGAACAAGTTACTTATGCAATGCAGAGGAACTTAGAAGAACCAGTTTAACTGGTATACTGCACACACTCGACATCCTTTTTAAACCTTTAGACAGGACAAGGATGCGATTTAACAGGTATGACTGACTGTGTTTTTAACTGATCGCCTCCAGATTATTATTGTTATGTAAGATAGCTGTGTGTGTGTATGTATGTATGTATGTATATATATATACATGTATTTGTATATATATATATATATACATGTGTTTATATATATATATATATATATATTTATAAATATAGATATATGTGTATATATGTTACATACATAGCAAATATATATCTATCTATCTATCTATCTATCTATCTATATATATATATATATATACTTATATATACATATATGTATATATATATATATATATATATATATATATATATATATATATATATATATATATATATATATATATATATATATAAAACATAAAACGCTGGATCACAGAGCGTTATTTATTAACCCTGTGGACCAAAGGATACACATGAAACTCTCTGGCGCGCGATGTGAATAAAACCGTAAATTCTCAGCAAGCACAAAAGCGTGACTTCACGCCTCGCAAGAACATTCTGAAATGGGCAAAAAACCGCCGTCGGAGAATGTCAAGTTGCGGAAGTGTGAGAGGAAGAAAAACTGAAGCGAGCGAAGCGTGTTCTTTAAAGCAAGAAGGGAGGAAAAAAAACATACGAAAATATTTAGTAAGGAAAAAAAAAATGTCGAAAAATGTTGCTATACATCATATTGAAACGTGAGATGAATTTAATCATATTCAATGGAGTGTAAAAAGGAATTTTTGCAGCGCCTGTTTAAGAAACAGAAGTTATCAGTCGACCAAAACAAAACATTGGTATGATATTGATTCTGAAAATTCACTGAATATTAGCTTGAGCATTACTTGAATAAATTTAATATATATATATATATATATATATATATATATATATATATATATATATATATATATATATATATATATATGAAGAAAGTGTCAATCGTATAGCCCACGTACAAGATCTTAATCATGTATTTTCCTCACCCTTCACAGTCGAGTGGCAGAATCAGAACAGGAACACAAGCCAGTGTAATTCTACTAAAATTCCATATGTACACGCTTGAACTATAGTTCAGTTATCATGCCCATTCCGGATCAAAGTGATTCTTGCTCTCTTCAAACCTTAGCAATAATTCTCCCAAAGGATAATGCCTCAGTAATAATACTCCAAAGGGTATAAAGTCCTATTAGGACTCTACATGAGTAGTATGAATCCTTACATTAACTAACAAAAATGACGGATTACAAACCCTGATTACTGATACAGAATCTTGACAGTGAGTAAAAATCATGACAATTAAAATAATACATCTTATTTTATTATATAGCTTGTATAAATGTTCAAAATTAATGATTCTGCTCCACCAAAATCCAATCCCCTGGAGAATTCCCGTTCTCTCAACCTTTCGAAGACTTCCAACCCAGGGAGAATCCTCCTCCTTCTACCTCTACTTTCATCCCACCTCCCCATTCATTCCCCATAAAGGAGGAGGAGGAGGAGGAGGAGGAGGAGGAGGAGGAGGAGGAGGAGGAGGAGGAGGAGGAGGAGGAGGAGGAGGAGGAGGGGGAGGAGGGGGAGGGAATCCCGCAAACAATCCAAAGGGATCAGTGGGGAGTCAGTTGCTCCCCTAACTTGTTTATTATGACTGGTTTCCTTAAACGTCCCCAGCTACGCCACTCCACACCCCCCAGAGGGGTCAATTCAATAGGAAGTACCGTTTACCTGTGTGTGTGTGTGTGTGTGTGTGTGTGTGTGTGTGTGTGTGTATGTGTGTGTTAGTTGGTTATGTGTATAGAGGGGTGGGTAAACATAGCCCCATTACTTTGACTGGACTGCCATTGGTATGTGCCGGGTAAATAGCAAGAATGCAAGCTCGTTGTCTTTAAACATCTGCTTGAACATGTAAGCACGCCCATACATACAAATCTATATAAATACATTACTGCTTACGTACACTCTTACACATAGAAAACACACACTCATACTGGTCAGTACTTCGATTGGTAATCATCAAGAATAGCCAGAAACCTTTTGCAAATATGCCCCTTGAACATCCATGTGTCAGGGCGCAGGACTAGCAACCTCATCCTATAAATACCTAAGGAAGACTGAAAGGGTAAAACCTTCTGGCTGCACCCCATCCGTAAGGATCAATATCAACAGCAAATGACTAACTGCAACATAAAGGGAAAACCACAAACCGCCCAGAGTTCCATTAACAAGGACGAGTCTCCAAGCACAGTCATTCCCCCTTGATGAAATTAAAAGCAGAATAACAACACCATCGGATGAAACAATTTCCCCCGCGTCGTCAGCTTGGAGATGCTGCCTGCAACTGCAACTTTGAAAGCACGAGCCGGATGTAGCTTGTTTTTCCCTCCTCCCACCCCCTCTCAAAGCAAATTGCAACGTGCAAAGCCCTTCCTAACTCAATCAAGCTTCGGTGCAGCTGAATTGCAGAGCAGGATGCTGAGGAGAGCTATATGTTGCAGACGGCTTCCGACGCTGTGTTCAGTTTTTTTTTTTTTTTTTTTTTAACGTCCGACGATGAGGGTGGCACGTTGACAGCTAACCCTCACAGTGTACGGTGTTTGTGTGTTGTAGTTCCTCCATCAATTAAAAAAATCACGGTGTTTGTGTTATAGTTCCTCCATCAGTTAAAGCATCGCGGTGTTTGTGTTATAGTTCCTCCATCAGCTTAAAAAATCACGGTGTTTGTGTGGTGTAGTTCCTCCATCAATTTAAAAAAAATCACGGTGTTTGTGTGTTATAGTACCTCCATCAATAAAAAAAATCACGGTGTTTGTGTGTTATAGTACCTCCATCAATAAAAAAATCACGGTGTTTGTGTGTTATAGTACCTCCATCAATAAAAAAAACATCACGGTGTTTGTGTTATAGTTCCTCCTTCAACTTAAAAAAAAATCACTGTGTTTGTGTGTTATAAATCGTCTCAACTTAAAAAAAGAAAAAAAAATCACTGTGTTTGTGTGTATAGTTCCTCTCAATTTAAAAAAGAAAAAAAATCATGGTGTTTGTGTGTTATAGTTCCTCCATCAGTTTTTAAAAAATCACAGTGTTTGTTTACAATCCCTCCATCAATTAAATAAAAAAAATTCACAGTGTTTGTGTTATAGTTCCTCCATCAATTAAAAAAAAACCTTCACGCTGTTTGTAAGTACTTCCTTCACCAATTTCAATAAAAAAAAATAATAATAATAATAAAAGAGTCAAAATCCTTCGCCAACGGAAAGGATTTTCGAAAACCTTCCGAAATACGTGGGCGAGAGGGGGCGACAATTTTCCCCTAAAATGGACCTTCTCCCAAAACATCGGTATCTACACCGACAATCAAAGGAACACGACCGCATATGCATTTTAAATACCTAATGCTTTCGACAAAAGCACGACTCTGTGTTCCCTTTCCGCTCGAGGGAACACTGGTGTTCATCAAGGGTTGCCAAGCACCTTTTTTTTTTCTCCCCTCTGATTTCCATGAAATTGTCTTCGTGTTTATAGAGGATGTTCTCGCTTCTTCATTTGAGTTGAAATAGTTCTACTTATTTTGATTATATGAAATTGATTGTAATTAAGTTCGAAAAGTATTCAAAATATTTTCCCTTGTCTTATGTGCAAATATTAATGGCAAAAAAAAACTTTTATTGTTTTATGTACAGGAGCTTCAAGTATTAAAAACATCAGTATTATTGAAAGCATCAAAATCATTATATTATTACATGTGTAAAACATTATCCTATAAGTTCCTAATCCTGTATTATTATTATTATTATTATTATTATTATTATTATTATTATTATTATTATTATTACATGCACAAAAACATTCACTTATCTGTTCCTAATCTAGAACTATTATTATTATTATTATTATTATTATTATTATTATTATTATTATTACATGTACAAAAACATTAACTTATCTATTCTTAATCCAGAACTATTATTATTATTATTATTATTATTATTATTATTATTATTATTATTATTATTATTCTTATGAGCAAACATTCTCGCTATCCGTTCCTGATCCCGTCTCGCAAATTCCCTTGTCTCATCTCTTCATTTTTTCTCTCTCTCTCTCATTTTTCATGCAAAACAACCTTTCATCCCCATGCTTTCATGCACTTTCCCCCACTCTCTTCCTGTTGACAGATGCTTGCGAGAGCATTCTAGCATTTTATTTGCTTGCCTAAGTCATTCCCCGGTTTGTCATCTTCTGCTTACTCCGCCGTATAGCATCAGCTCATTCATGAGTTTATCAAAGTTTTTTTCTCGTTTTCGCTTTGTCGGGGTCAACTGCATAATGAATATTTTGTACATTGCTTTCCACTGCAGAGATAAAAGTCTAAAATGATATATACGTAGAGAATCGCCGATGCGAAATAGCTAAAATATGATTTAATGTTTTCGTCAGAGTGGTCATGTACTTTTGTGAATGCATTTAGTTAAACGCGATGATATGCATAGCATAAGTAGGGCTGAGTGGTGCAGTGCTCGGCTTAAGTATGCTAGGTCCGTGGATTCTTCCGGCTTACAGCTCACCAGTTCACCCAGTTATGAATGAGTGTCAGCGTTTGCTGGAATTAATATTAATGGCGTGGGGCTAGCAACCTCATCCTGAAGACTTGCGGAGAATCGTAAGGTTGGGAGGCTGTGTACCCTTCTGGCGTCACATTCCCATAGGGGTAAAAGGTGTATGGTAAAAAAATTCCTTGCATGCACACACACACCTGTATATATACATATATATATATATATATATATATATATATATATATATATATATATATATATATATACAGTATATATATATACATATAAATGTACATTTTATATTTACATATATATTATATATATATATATATATATATATATATATATATATATATATATATATATATATATATAAATATAAATAAATGTGTGTGTGTTTTCATACACCTTTCTGCCTTTGATGGAGAGGGAAGACTCTTTTCCTAACCTTAAAAGAGAGCAGAAAATGAAACAGCAACGGTGGTAATCCGTTGCAACTGACAGATATTTCTGACAGGAGTCTCAATCAGGCGAACCGAGACTGCATCCTGCCTATTCGAAAAAAAAAAGAAAAAATTTTGACCATCAGACCACAATCAGAAATAGGGTTGAATTCTCGAGCCATTCCCTGTAAACGGAAAATTATAGACACACACACGAACATATATATATATATATATATATATATATATATATATATATATATATATATATATATATATATATATATGTATAAATATACTGTATATATATGTGTGTGTTACTTTTTAAATTATATTTCATTGTATATATATATATATATATATATATGTCCTATATAGTATTATTTATATATATATATATATATATATATATATATATATATATATATATATATATATATATATATATATATATATATATATATATATATATATATATATATATATATAACTTATTCTTATATATTATATAATTTATTCTTGTTTATAACTAATACTGTCAGGATAGATACTGTCAAACAGAATGCAATATGAAAATTTGAAAAAAAAAAAAATTTAATAGCATGGAAGATGCACCTCACCCAGGTAGTTTCGCTCAAGGCGTGAAGAATCTAGCATCTTTTTGCCAATGTTACATTTTCCAGGAAGAACAGAAGAAGAAGAAGAAGACGCAGAAGAAGTAGAAGGAGAAGAAGAAGAAGAAGAAGGCTGACAAATAAAAATGAAAACAAAAAAAAAAAGCGAACAGAGATGAGAAGAAGAAGAAGAAGAAGAAGATGAAGAAGAAGAAGAAGAAGAAGAAGACTAACAACTAAAAACAAAAAAAAACAAAAAGCGAACAGAGATGAAAAGAAGAAGAAGAAGAAGAAGAAGAAGAAGAAGAAGAAGAAGAAGAAGACTAACAACTAAAAACAACAAAAAAACAAAAAGCGAACAGAGATGAGAAGAAGAAGAAGAAGAAGAAGAAGAAGAAGAAGAAGAAAAAGAAGAAGAAGAAGGACTGACAACCAAAAACGAAAGCAAAAAAAAAAAAAAAAAAAAAAAGAAATAGGCGAACAGAGATGACGGGGAAGAGGGCAGCCCCTAATATATCATAAATCATCTTTCCTGGTCATAAAATGCTCGTGCTTTGCATACACTGCAGCCTAGCAGAAGTCGCGAACGACCCTTGAAATGGGGGATGGGTAAATAGAATCATGGGGAGGGGAAGAAAACGGCCTTCGAAAAGCTTGTCATTTTTGGGTAAGGGGGAAGGGGGAAGGGGGAGGGGGAACGGGTCAGTCGAAGTCAAGTGGAGGGAGTGGGTTTTAGAACAATTTTTCACCATTAGTTTTTTTTTTTCTTTGCTTTTGCCTTTGTCCAAATATCCTGTTTCTCTCTCTCTCTCTCTCTCTCTCTCTCTCTCTCTCTCTCTCTCTCTCTCTCTCTCTCATCAAGGTTTGCTTAACCTCCTTTTTTCATGCACTCGAGATAGTACAAGAGCGCCTGATCTTACACACTCATGGTATCTCTCTCTCTCTCTCTCTCTCTCTCTCTCTCTCTCTCTCTTTTTTTCATGCACTCGAGTTAGTACTACAGCGCCTGATCTGATAGATTTTCTCTCTCTTTCTCTCCCTCAGACTTTTTCTTGCACTCGAGTTAGTACAAGAAAGCCTGATCTTATAGATTCTCTCTCTCTCTCTCTCTCTCTCTCTCTCTCTCTCTCTCTCTCTCACACATACACACACCAAGGTTTGCTTAACCTCTTTTTTTTCTGCACTCGAGTCAGTACGAGAGCGACAGATCTTACACACTCATGGTCAACTTCAGCATAACCAGATATGCATTATCCCATGATCCCTTTTTTTAATTCTTTTTTACTGCTAGCGTGGGTACAGTCACAATTCAAGTCCATCCACTTCTCAGAATCCGACAATAAAGCAAAACATCCCCTACGGTGGGGAGACATACGTCACCTTATCGCTCGCCATCCCCGAGACGCCAAAAAGTGATGGAAGACAAAATGCTATATAAATAACATGCGGTTACTAAAAGTTGCAGCCGAATTTCCTCCCAAATCTCTATCATTTGGTCGTTCCCCGGGGATCATTAGCCTTCCCTCCACCGCCTGAGAATCTTCAGAAGGCGGGCGGGCGGACGGACGCCCCCCGGAGGAGGGGCGTATGACCAGGTATGTGCAACTGGTTTAAGGTGGGTCAGGTACAGTACGTTTGTGAATCGGCTTGCGTTCGAGTGGTCGGGCCTTTTTTGAAAATGCATCGAGGCCTGTCCGTAAATTCGCGCAAAAAACCTCGAGTTACTCCTGTGCATAAATGTCATTACGATTATACTTCTTGCTGTGGTAAGGTGGAAATGGTAGTGAGATCTTTGGTAAAATAGAAATGGTAGTGGAGAACATATCACTGCTTATATATATATATATATATATATATATATATATATATATATATATATATATATATATATATATATATATATATAAGAAGTAATATACTCTTCACTACCGTTTATATTTTACCAAAAGATTTCACTACCATTTCCACCTTTACCACAAAAAAAGAACTATAATCGTAATGATATTTATGCACAGAAGTAATTGAGTTTTATACATACATGTATGTATATATATATATATATATATATATATATATATATATATATATATATATATATATATATATATACATATATATATAATGCAATGAGGTTTGAGAGTATATTTGATAAAAAAATTTATTACAATGAAAACAGGAGAGTGATATGTATGCATTTTAACTTATTTATGGGTGACAGTATTTCGTAACAAACGAAGAGATGATATGTAACAAATTAAAGAGCATTCTTTTTCAGCAGCTCAATTAAAAAAAAAAAGCTGAAAAGAAAACTCGAATGGTTTCTAAAATTAGCTGTCATTTTGATTATTTTACATTCTAATGAAAAACGTAAAGGCAGAAAGAACATATTTCATAAGGAATGAAAATTCACTTTTATAAATATATTCGCAATTCACTGGAGACCGTAAGGTAAAAGAATTCTACAAGTAACGGCCACTATGCAATGAATATTTACTGCAAAAAATTTTATATTACCTAAAACTATTTTTATCTAAATCTTACTCGCAATTACAGTGTAGTAAAATCCGATAAATTACGAAATTTATAAAACATCGAACAAACAATCTTGCATTTAAGAAAGATTAATTTCTTAGCGTATTTGCTCTTTGCTCAAGGGTAAAATTGTCTGTTGTTTTTTGCGCAATTTAGTTACACTCTTCATCTGTCTATTCGCTTAATGCAAAGTGATAAAACTGCGCGATTTCCCAACGCTTGAATGCGGTGTGTACACGCCCAAGTGAGTTACAGTTGGTGCCTCTTTCTACGTATGATTTACATAAATGCTTTCTTTACTCAAATCAAAGATACCTCATGGCTCTGGGGTGGAACAGCATCAGATATTATTTATGTGTCAGTCTATCTTTATATATATATATATATATATATATATATATATATATATATATATATATATATATATATATATATATTATATATATATACATATATTATAAATATATATACATACAGAATATATATATACATATATATGTATGTATATATATATATATATATATATATATATATATATATATATATATATATATATATATATATATATAACATGACATAGCCGTTTCCCTTAATAAGGAGTGATTCTGATAAATCAACACAGCAGTCACTTTTCGCTTCAATACCAGTTGAACTTATGGGACAGTACCTCGTATTTTATACATACATACATATATATACCTGTATATAAATATATACACATTTATAAATATATATACATTTATATATATACATATTCCCCAAAGGCTAAACAATCCCCCACGATGCTCTTCAGAGCAATCAAAACATTCTTCTTCTTCAGAAGCGTTCTGTGCAATTACCATTTCTTCCGAGCAGCAAAAACCTCGCTCAAACTCCCCCCCCCCGTCGTAATTACAAGACGGAAATCGCCTTAAAAATGCAAAGGTATTCGGACACACCGAGAGAAGAAAATAAACGTGAACGCAGAGCTAAGAAGTGGAGAACAGAAAAAGTCAAAATACATAAGTGGTCTCTGAAAGGAAGTGTCCGACCGGAAGTAAAGGGAAGAGGGAAAGAAAAGTTAAGAAAAGGCAAATAAAAGGTTAATGGGATGGAGAGAAGGGAGAGAGGAATAAATAAGGGAGAATCCAGAGGAAAGCTAAATATCTGGAAATAAAACGCCAAACGAAACATACGAGAGAATTACAATTATTTAAATATATATCGGTTGCTGCCTGACAAAAAAAAAAAAAAAAACACACACACACACACACAAAGACAAACAAAGACAAACAACAAACAACGAATAATAGTAATATTAGTAACGAATAATTTAGTATTCTGTACAGCTGATGAGTCACATGGTAAAGATATGGTGAGAGAGAGAGAGAGAGAGAGAGAGAGAGAGAGAGAGAGAGAGAGAGAGAGAGAGAGAGAGAGAGGGGTGGGGAGGGGAAGAAATTATGGCACTTTTACCAACAGTAAGAAAAAAAGGCTAATGGTCATAATTAAATGCCAGATGGGGAATCATTTTTGAAAATTAAAATTATATATAATTATATATATATATATATAATAATAGCCACAATGCCCTCTTAACTTCTCGATTCTTCGCGCTTTTTTTTGGATATGCTTGTAACTATATCCAGACGGAAGAAATTGAAGAGCCTATGGCGGTCGCGAGAATCGAACCCGCGTTACCATATTCACAAGGAGGTCATATACCTATAAGATATAAAAGTCTATCGCCTACATACATATACCTGTCGTTTTCTATATATTTTGTTAGAGCTGGAATAGACCAAATTAATCTCGCTCTCCAAATTAAATTAACAGAAAACAGTAAAATTCATAAAGAAACCTTAATATAGCACGCAATGAATATTACAATTACTTCGGGGGAGAAGAATAATCATTACAACATCAACAGTAATAAACATTATATATCAGTTTTGTTATTCGTATCATTACCACCCTACAGAAATCATTAGAACTTCCATCTACCTCCCATTTATAAGTAAATGTTATCACAAAGGAATCGAAATCAGAAATGCAGAAAAAATTTTCGTTTCCGAAAATACCTATTTTTTCGGAGGCGGGTAGGGGGGGGGAGAAGTGGTTAAATTGTTCGCCATTATCTTTTTCAATCTTTACACCGACAGTCAGTTGCCAGTCGCCATTTCTTGCAACAGACCGAACCAATATCCAAACTAGAAAATGAAGAGGCAAAAAAAGAAAAAATCTGTAGCTATAAAAGGACAGCCCCTTTGCGAGAGAGAGAGAGAGAGAGAGAGAGAGAGAGAGAGAGAGAGAGAGAGAGAGAGAGGGCGTCATTGGTGGGAAAACCGTGCAATGTCGCAATTTCTGTCGGACATCAGTGCAACCCGCGACAAGCTATTTCGCATCACCCTTCAGCGTGTCATCACTGTGTAACGACCGGCGGCGTTTGTCCCCGTAGAGTTTTTCATCTCCCCTCCAAATCTACCCTTCATCACCATTCTCCTGCGCTCTTTCTTTCTCTTCCATTCTTCAACGTCCGTCCTTTCCAAAGGCTTATTCCTTCCCTTCTATCTCTCTCTCTCTCTCTCTGTTCACCCCTGAATGTCCGTCCTTTCCATGGGCTTTTTTCTTCTCTTCCTCTCTCTCTCTCTCTCTCTCTCTCTCTCTCTCTCTCCCTGTCCCTCCCTCTGTCTTTTTTTTCTCTATCTCTCCCTCTGTCCACTCTTGAACGTCCGTCCTTTCCAAAGGCTTATTCCTTCTCTCTCTCTCTCTCTCTCTCTCTCTCTCTCTCTCTCTCTCTTTTCCTCTATCTCTTCTTCCTCTGCTCACTCTTGAATATCCGTCCTATCCAAAGGCTTATTCTCTCTCTCTCTCTCTCTCTTTTTTTTTCTATCTCTCCCCCTGTTCACTCTTAAAAATCCGTCCTTTTTAAAGATTTATTCCTTCTCCTCTCTTCTCCTTCCCCGTTCCTCCCTCCTTCTTTTTTCTCTATCTTTCTCTCTCTCTCTCTTTCTCTGTTCACTCTTAAACTCCCGTTCTTTCCAAAGGCTCATTCCTTCTCTTTCCCTCCCTGTCCTTTCTTTTTTCTCTATCTCTCCCCTTGTTCACTCTTGGACGTCTAGTCTTTCCAGAGGCTATTTCCTTCTCTTCTTTCTCTCTCTCTGCCTGTCCCTCCCTCTTTCTTTTTTCCCTCTATCTCTCCTTCTGTCCGATCCGCCCATCCGCCGCCCACTCTATCATAGGTGCAGAGGCGGAGAGGCACCCACCTGTCACTACCAGTCGGACGCGTCCTTCTGCCACCAGCGAAGAGGGCGGAGCCTTTGACGACCCAAATGGGTATGAGAGGTCCCCCGGTGGGGTTGGGGTGGGGTGGGGGGTGGGGGTCAGTCGCTAAGGGCTGAGGGATAGTTTTTATTGTTGGGGAGGTTGAGGATATGACCTCTTCTTCTTTACTTCTTTTTTGCTTGTTCCAGAGAGGTTGAAGAAAAACAATGATCACGGCAAGAAAGGTGAAGATGAAGAAACCAACAAAAAATGGAATAGAGAATTAAAGACAGTATATATATATACATATATATATATATACATACACATATATATATATATATATATATATATATTCTGTATACATATATATATATATATATATATATATTTTTTTTTTTTTATTTCATACATATAAATATACATGCACACACACACACACTGTAGTCCTGAGTTCTTGTCCTTCGCTGGTTCGAGCCCACGGGACGACGAACTTATTATCAACTAAAAAAATTCCCCTTCGGTAACATATATGAAAATATATTATTTCCGAGGTAGAGCGAATTGGATATTAAAGGACGTTTGTAGCTTACTGATTGTATATGAATCACGGTGATAAAAGATAAAAGTCATATATATATAAATATAAATATATATATATATATATATATATATATATATATATATATATATATATATATATATATATATATATATATATATATATATATATATACTTATAATCACTGCCGACACTAGCACGAAGCACATCATACACGACAGAAAAATGAATGATAAACCAAAGTAAACACTTATAAAAAAAAAAAAAAATTACCAGCAACATATGCATTAAAAAAAAAAATACTCGAAAAAACATCAGCTACTGTTCCAGAGCAACTTTTCCTCTTCCGCCTCACCCACTCTCGCAATATCACCCAAAGGAGTTGCAAGCGCGGAGATGACGGACTCGGAGTGAAATATTAAGACGTAATGAAGGAGGGAGCGAGAGACAATTGGAGATGACGAGGGGAAATAAACGGAAGGTAATTACGTGGTTTGTCTTTTTCAGTCGGAGCGACCGAAGGCTCCCGACTCGCGTCAAATATGTCATTATCCTCAGCTTGTCGCTTGAGCTCTGGGCAGAATTATCTTTCTTTTATTTTCTTAATTTTTTCCCCATTTTTTTTTTTTAGAGGAGATTTAGTCCAAGGGAATTGCCATCCGCCGGGAATTACAGGGAATTAAGATGGTTCAGGAAATGGGTAAACAGTGCTCTGGGGGGCACTAAAATACCCATCAGAATAATCTCTGTCGTTATCTGGATAGTAGGGAATAAAGAGTGGGTATCAAAAGCATATTACACAAAATAAATAAATAAATGAGTAAAAACAAACAATCAAGAGTTATAGTTCATATGGGTATATTCATATTTTTTTTAATTTAGACTCGTGACACTTCGAATGTTATCTTTATAATTATCAAAATCAATATTGGACATATTTATCTATAGAAATTGCCAAATTTCATCACCTGCCCCCAAAGTTTCCAAAAAAGCGAATTATTAATATATACACAGCTAATTTAGATACAATTAAATATATAATAAATAAATAAATAAATAAATACGTAAATAAATAAATAAATAAATGAATAAATAAATAAAGATAAATAAATAAAAAAATATTTAATTAATTAACAGCCTGGAAAATAAATATGCAAATTAAAACAGAACGTGCTTTAGAGTAGCCTAAAGCAAGGGCAATCAAGATCTGATACTGGCAAGCCGTTGTTCAGAAGGTATGGCATAAACCATTGTATGAGAGCACTGGTTATTATTATTATTATTATTATTATTATTATTATTATTATTATTATTATTATTATTATTATTATTATTCATGAGATGAACGCTATTCATATGGAACAAGCCTTCAAGGGCCGTTGACTTGAAATTCAAGCTTCCAAAGTATATGATGTTCATTAGAAAGAGGTAACAGAAGGTAGTGGGAAATACACAAAGAAGAGATCACTTATCAAAAAAAAATAAAATAAAATAAATTAACATATCAATAAGTAAGTAGAAAAACTGTAAGTCAATTATCAAAATACAAACGGAACTGTATTAGGGCAGTAATGCATTGTATCTTCGCTTGAACTTCCGAAGTTGCACCAACCAATATAAGGCAATGAGAAGGAACACCTGAGATGACCCACCTGTCAAAAACAGCAGTAGGACTTAATTGAAATGAGGTGTATGACGAGCACCTGCAACTTCCCAAAATTTTTAAAGGAAGAAAACTAATAAAGCTGCGAATCACGATAAAACTGACGATAAACTTCTTATAATAAATAATTCATTCTTGCCCCCAATTAACGATACAATTCATACAAACGGTTAAACGAAACATAAGCTCTCTCTCTCTCTCTCTCTCTCTCTCTCTCTCTCTCTCTCTTCTGTTTTCAAACACGTTCTACTAAGAGAGCAAAACAGAAAAAGTGTGAAAAAAATGAATCATTTCTATCAGAGTTGTTTAGGAAGGCCATAAAAAATTATATGGAAAGACATATTCGGCATATATAAGGTACGCCCATTATACTGTATTTATTTAGAATTTTATTATTTAATACAAACACGGATACACACATACTATATATATATATATATATATATATATATATATATATATATATATATATATATATATATATATATATATATATAGATATATGTATATATGTATGTACATATATAATACACAGATATATATATATATATATATATATATATATATATATATATATATGTATATAAAATATATATATATATATATATATATATATATAATATATATATATATATATAATATAAACACATATATATATATATATGTATGTGTAAACACGAACACATTTAACAAATGAATAAATATAAAAATATCCCTCTGCCATTTGCAAACTGCGAGTGATACATGGTGCATCAGCTCACTTGGACACCTATTTGCTGAACATACGAATCAAGTCAACTGGATTGATGCAATTCTTCCAGCTGGCTGCAGTTAATCATGGAATTCGTTCATTGGGACAAACAGGCAATGGCGGGAAAACGTTCCCGAGAGCGCATTATGGAGCGTTTTCCTGGACAGAACGGGAACAAATAAATTGCGCGAGAGTTCGATTTGTTTGGTTAAATAAAAGGCATTTACGGAACATTTTAAATGGGAACACGCATTTCAAATAGAATGATAAAATTACTAAAATGAAAATAAATTTGTCTGCAGTTAGTAACATGAGGGACGGAGAATATATATATTTAAATATATGTAAAAAAAAAAAAATATATATATATATATATATATATATATATATATATATATATATATATATATATATATATATATATATATATATATATATATATATATATATATATATATATATACATATATATATATATATATATATATATATACCCCTCTCTCTCTCACATACACATGTACATTTCTCTCTCTCTCTCTGTATATCTATATATATATATATATATATATATATATATATATATATATGACAAAATCATAAAATTTACTTTTTTCAAACTAGCACGTTTGAACAGAGGAACGGTTTTAAAACTTTTCAATATGAATTTCTGTGCTGCACTCAACGTATCAGAAACTCCGCAAAAATATAATAAATAAACAAATAAATAAAATATGAAACAAAATAAAATAAAAAGTGTAACTGAAAACGTACTCCGAGAATGAAAATGTAAAAATATTGGCTTTCGTTACTGGATTAAAATAGGATTAGAGAAGAAAAGCTTCAGAAAGTATATTAGCGAATTTGTTCGCCGCTACAAAAATATTCAAAATTTATTTTGATATTACCTTTCCCTAAACTGCATGATCACGCCGACGCCGTACGGTTTGAGGGTCTGTAATTTGTTTATTTAAGTTACTTATTACATTTCTGCTTATAATTTCGTTTTACCTTCTTTATTCTGTTGATAAATATAATAAAAAGGTTTGCTTTCGGTTCCATTCAATTGTGATGGTTCATCCCACATTAATTTCAATATCATAATTCCAAGTACTACGTTTCCCTATGAACAACGAGATCATTTAGCTTAACAGGAGACGAAAAGTAATTAGAAAAAATAATAAACTAAACATTCCCGGCCATTTCAGCTGGGTAAAAAATTAAAACCCCAGATATCAAATTAATTTCACTTGCCGATCCATAACAGTACATTTCAACCCGATGGCTTTTAATATTATAATTCCGGATCAGTACATTTCAACCCGATGGCTTTTAATATTATAATTCCAAGTACTATGTTTACCTATGCCCCACGAAATCATTTGGCTTAGCAGGTGGATAAAAGTAATATAAAAATAGACTAAAACTCCTGGCCATTTCAGTTGGGCAAAAAATTAAGGCCCCAGATTTGGGTACCACACGAGATAGCAAATTAATTTAATTGAAGTTTCACTTGATAATCCATAACAGTACATTTCAACTCGATGACTTCTTTCATATGCAGAGCAATCGTTGTTCTAGGCCTTTTTAGTTTTATAATAACAATCTTAGAAGGTATTTGAGAATGGTTGATAACTATGACACCAACGTTCTTTTCAAAAAATACAAATCTCGAATTTTTCATCTCATGTGGCACCAAACTTGCCAAAAATGTGAAAAATCAGAAATGTTGTTCCACACCAGTAATCACTGCGGGGTTACAAGAAACCTGATTAGTAAATTACTGAAAGTGACAAGGGACACCTGAAACGGGCTGCGGTCCTGAAATCGCTTATTATTTCCCCACTTCATAAACTCGTGATGTGGGTTTTCATGCCATGCCTGAAGCCCCTGAAGTGTTTCAAAATAAAAAAAATGTAGAATAATAAATCTCCCCCTAAACTGGCTGGATCTGATGCAATGTAATTAATTCCCTGAAGACCCTGAACTTGAAAAGGGTCCTTTTGTAAGCCTTTCCCCGAACTGGTCAATTTCGTTTTTCACCCTTCAGTGTTCAGATGAGGAGCACAAAACTCCATAGATTTTAGGAGGGGAAAGAACTCGTCTGCACACCAGTATAACCTGTTCTATTTTCTTTATATATATGTATATGCATATGTAAGTATGTATATACATATATATATATACATACATACATACATACATATATGTATATGTATGTATACATATATATATATATATATATATATATATATATATATATATATATATATATATATATCATATATAATATAATATATATATGTATATATATGTATATGTATATATAAATAAAGACAAAATCCACGAAGGAGAAGAGAAAACACTGGAGTGCTGCAGGCCTTTCGACCGTCGTCCTTTACTTAGCAGACTCGCAGCAGTCTGCTAAGTAAAGGACGACAGTCGAAAGGCCTCGCAGCACTCAGTGTTTCTTTCCTTCGTGGATTTTGTCTTTATTTATATATATTCATCACGTTCCATATTTTCGTGATTCAGTTATACAAATATTTATATATATATATATATATATATATATATATATATATATATATATATATATATATATATATATATATATATTAAAGCCATCAGTATTTATTTTGAATTAACCTGTATACATCAATATTGAATAATAATCTCATCTTTAGATTTAAACTAACTCTCAAACAGACCAACAAAGTTGCGACTGAAACGGAGGATGCCTCCATTCTGACCTTGAAAGTGGTGGGGGCGTGGGGGGACGGAACTCCAAAATCAATCATTTTGTAGCCATAAGTGAGGGAACCTAACCAGAGCTTTGAAGATCTGAAGTGACTCATCTGACAAAATTTGAAGTCTCTGGGTATGTTAGCTAGGAAGATATTAAGAGAGAGATGACTGGCCAAGTCGTCTAACTCTTCCCTTCATGGTATTCTGTTCATTAAAATGAAAGATAAACAATCAAACAACTGCTTGTTTGGACAATTTTTTCTTAAATGTAACACCCCATGCAGTGTCGGAAAAAAAACATGGGAAAAAACCTCGACATTTTCAGTACTTATAAATAAATAAAAAAAAAAAAAAAACATAGGGGAAAAAGATTCGACAATTCCGATAGTTCGGAAAGGGTAGCATAAATAAAAAAAAAGGCCCCCCCCCAAAAAAAATCTTGGCTCCTTAAGGCACTGCAAATGGGAGAAGATGAACGAGCAAAAAAACATCTAATAAAGTGTTTCCCTAAATGCTCGGCGAAATTACCAGTAACTCACAAATTTCACCCAGGAAAAACCTACAAGAGATTTTTATGACAAAACAGCGGACCACAATAGGAACCGAGAAAAATAAAAAAAAAAATAGAAAAAAATCCCACCACCTCATAAAACATACCTTACCGAATTAGCGGAAAATAAGGATTGCGTCGCAGCGTTAAATGCCGGGGATTTTCGCTTCAACTTGCGCGTTGTTTCGACCATTGTTTGTGGCGAGAAGCGGCTTAAAATAATGGCGAGAGTCCCGCCCGACAATACGGGGGAAAGTCCTTTGGGCTCTTTCGCCCCCAGCGCGGCTGGGGGACTCTCGACCGTGTTGCTGCCGTGGGTTGTGGACTTTTGGAGTTTTATGGCATTTTGTGCGTTTCTCATAATTAGTGTGTTTGGCCATGCTAACTTTCCACTTCCGCCGTCCCCATTATGTTTGTATGGGAGGGATATTTCACGCTGGCTGCACCGCCACGCTGTTATATTTACGTCAGCTTTGCAATTTTTGGAATTTTGTAAAAAACGCGTTCCGTCCGAGTTTTAATTTTCACGCATTATTTTTTTTTTATCAAATAGAATACGTGCATTTATTTAAATTATGATGGTTTTCCAAGCTATATTCGGAGACTGAGGTTCTTGAAATAATTCAATTTTTGTATCTTTTGTGTTTAGAACTACGACCATGAAAACCCAGCTATTCAAAACATCATGCTTATTGGGGAATCTGTGGCACTATAATGATAACTTCCCTTTCCATTAAAAAAAAATATATATATATAATATATAATGTATATATAAATAATATATATATATATATATAAATATATATATATATATATATAAATATATATATATATATATATATATATCTATAAATAAATATATATATATATATATATATATATATATATATATATATATATATATATATATATATATATATATATATATATATATATATATATGTTTTTGTTTGTTGCGTAAAACCAAGACTCAGCATTGCAAGTATTTATGTCGCCACGACAGGAGAGTGAAAACAGCAAGATACATGACCTTTCACCGCTAATGCATTCTCAAGCAGACTGTATCCAACAGAAAAAAAATAAATTAAAAAGAAGACTCAGTTAAAAACAAGTAAACAACACTCCGAAGTTACTTCGGCGCAATCGAGTTTCCTGTACAGCCGCTACAGCTTATATTCAAAGCCACCCAAAACAGATCTATCTTTCGGTGGTCTCGGCATAATGCTGTATGAGCCGCGGCCCATGAAACTTTAACCACGGCTGGTACGTTTGATGATTGGAGGGGGGATGATCAACTACAATTTGCAGCCCTCTAGCCACAGTAGTTTTTAAGATATGAGGGCGGACAAAAAAGTGCGGACAGAAAAAAGTGCAGACGGACAGACAAAGCCGGCACAATAGTTTTCTTTTACAGAAAACTAAAAATCGGATTCAAGGGGTATCAAACCATTTAATGCATGCAAAGGTCATTACAGTTCAGGTCGGCCTTCAGATAATGAACAGTTGTCCGCCATTAACCCAGGTACTGAATCAATCAAGGAGAGACTGGGGATATTAGCAAGAATTCTAATCTTTTTAGCCTTAAAAAAAAAACTCACTCAAACATCTCGTACACAACGGGGTCAAGTCTATAGACCTAAACCTCTTTTCATTTATTAAATGTATTAATGCATATTCTTCATTATATGTATTAATGCATATTCTAAGAGGTTTCTAAAGACAATATTATGACATGTCTTATGTTACGGCAGGACCAATCTACGTGTTTTTTCACTTAAGTGTATAAAAACAAACATTATTCATTTGGTCTGCTCTAAATGAATTTTAAGCTGATTTATTCCGACATTTAACTCCTTAATAGCCTGGCTCAAAATAAAGGGAATTACAGTCCACAAACTGGATTTTATACATACTGGTATGCTGTTAAGGACAGTTTTTATAAGCATGTTCTTCTACAACACAATATAAGATGGTTACTACCTTCACACTGAATATTTTCAACTGATCCGAGCTTTTCTACGCAGTTTATTTGAGAATGCCATAAAGTAAAGATGAAAAATCTTGCACCCCGTTGTTTCACTTTCCTCGTGGCAATATATTCTGTCTGTGAGTCATATCACGCTTTGATTCACGTGATAAAGGTTATACATACGTGTGTGTGTGTACATGAGTGTGTGTGTGTGTGTGTGTGTGGTGTGCGCGAGCGCCAAGCCTTGTACTATGAAATTTCACTTTTCTCATGAAAATATATTCTGGCTATGTCTTATTCACGCTTTAATTCCCATGATAGAAGTTATCCATACGTGTGTGTGTGTGTGTGTGTGTGTGTGTGTGTGTGTGTGTGCACGCGCTCGCGAGCGCAAAGTCTTGTACTCTGTAGTTTCACTTTCCTCATGGCAATAAACTCTGTCTATATCTTATATCACGCTTTACTTCCCATGATAGAAGTTATTCATACGTGTGTGCGTGTGTGTGTGTGTATGTGTTTCTGAGAGCCTCAGACACCCCCTGCAGAAATCCCAAAACCAACCATCAGATACTACACTAAATCTCGCGCAACATTCCTCCTCGATTACTCTCCGCAAAATAAATCTTCAATGAAACAATTTATAATTTCGAAAACGAAATATGAGGTCAAAATATATATATAACACCTGACCGTTCTGGCCATCCATTACTTGCTCGTGCGGAATAAATTACATTATATTTATCTATCTCATTTCTTTTTCTGGTCACAGAAAAAATATGGTGGGGAAAGAATAACGTCGGTGAAGAATGAAAACGAATAAAATGTATGACAGTAATGGACAGGGAGAACTTCAGAATGGGCAAACAAAAGAAGGTATTATTTGCTCCCTTCCCAGGTAAAAAAAAAAAATTGCAATTCATGGGTTTTTCCACACTAAATAAATACACTGACCATTCAGTTATCTATTTTGTAATACACAATAAATAAATACACTGACCATTCAGTTATCTATTTTGTAATACAAAGACAGATTTCATTGTTTTAGAATCCTAACATTCGACTGAAGCCTGTTGTAGAGAGAGAGAGAGAGAGAGAGAGAGAGAGAGAGAGAGAGAGAGAGAGAGAGAGAGAGAGAGAGAGAATTATACAGTATTACACGGATCTCTTGTTTTGTTGATTTTCAAAATTTTGTTTCAGCTGATTCGAAGAGAGAGAGAGAGAGAGAGAGAGAGAGAGAGAGAGAGAGAGAGAGAGAGAGAGAGAGAGAGAGAGAGAACGTTATCGGCATAATAACTGACTCCAGATACGTTATATCTTTAGATTCCTTTAATTAAGAGAATCACAATTGAGTTTTGTATTCCACTTGAAGCCGAGACAGACATGTAACGTACATACACACATACACAGACAAGCCTATATACAAATACATACACACAACACACACATATATATATACATATGAAATATATATACATATATATATATATATATATATATATATATATATATATATATATATATATATATATATATATATATATATATATATATATATATATATATATATATATATATATATATATATATATATATATATATATATATATATATATAAGGTCATGTATGGATAAGAGCGTATAAGCAGCTGTGTTTACTTGCATAAATAAACATCATACATTTGAGTATATGAGTAGTAATTTTCCATAAAAAAAAAATAAAAAATTAAGATTTTCTACACAGTGTGAATTAAAAATGAAGAAAAATATTAGATATATTTACCATCCCTGCCATAGTTTTCTAAAATTAGAAAATCATACAAAAAGATATAGAAACCTGACCAAAAACAGTTATTGTAGAAACAGTTGAATTCCAAAAAGTTCCCTGTACAAATATATAATTTTTCCCACTATATACGTAATCCCCTCTGAGGAGGCGTGTCAAAGTGGGGGGGTTAGCCTCAGGATAAATAAATAAACAAATAAAGAGGTAAATAAAATATAGATTTATATATTATATATACATATAGATGTATACATATAGATGTGTATATATATATATATTAATATATATATATATATATATATATATATATATATATATATATATATATATATACGTACATATATATAAATAAGTAAGATATTTCAACTTTTGAAATTTTATAACCAAGAAATAAGTAAGTCATTTCAACTTTGAAATTTTATAACCAAGAAATAAATAAGTCATTTCAACTTTGAAATTTGTCTCTTAGACAAGAGGAGGACGCCAGGGAACAATTTGTGACTCAGACAAAATACCAGAAAATCTACCGAACACCATTAGCCTTCATTAGCATACCTTTAGCTAATGAGAAAAGCAATTTTGCTCTCTTTAAGCGTCGGAACACATTAAAGGCTAACGCGCTTACAAAGATTTTATGATACATTTCGAACTTTTACCGGAGAGGAGTCGATGTTTACCCTCGCCTAAGTGTTTATTCAGTGTTCAGTCTTGTTTTCCGAAAAATATGAAAATTTTGAAACAAATTGGCTGAACGGTTTGTGAGTTGCTACTATTTTTATAGATTTTTATTAAAATTTTCAAGTCTTAATAATCTTTGAAATATACATATACACACACACACACACTATATATATTATATAACATATATAATCTGGATATATTAAAAATACAGTCATGTCATAACTATATATATATCCTTGTCCTGTCTAAATATTTAATTATATATGTATATATATATATATATATATATATATATATATATACATACATACATACATACATACATACATACATACATACATACATACATACATATATTTATATATATAATTATATATATATATATATATATATATATATATATATATATATATATATATATATATATATATATATATATATGTGTGTGTGTGTGTGTGTGTATATGTATATTTCAAATGATCATTAAGACTTGAAAATTTTAATAAAAATCTATAAAAAAAAGTAGCAACTCACAAACCGTTCAGACAATTTGTTTCAAAATTTTCATTGAAAATATCTTTAATTACCCCAAGACATGTAAAAGTTTGAACAAAACTGCCTGATATAATAATGGAAGTCCCAGTCAAGTGACACCTCCCCTCCCCCAAGTAAACGATCCCCCTTGTGATGTTTGATCTTATGAATTGAACTGAAATGAATACAGAATTTAGGCCATAGGCCAAGCACTGAGACCTATGAGGTCATTCAGCGCTGAAACGGAAACTGACAGTAAGAAGGTATGTAAGGCGTAACAGGAGGAAAACCTCGCAGTTGCACTATGGATCAATTGTTAAGAAGGGGTGGAAAGTAAGATGGAAAAAAGAGAACATGAAAGGAGGTACAGTAAAAGGAACGAAAGGGGTTGCAGCTAGGGGCCGAAGGCACGCTGCAAAGAACCTTTAATAATGCCTACAGTACATCGCATGAGGTGCACTGGCGGCACTACCCCCCTCACGACCCTCGTTCTTTATTAGTTTCCCCTCTTTCTCTTACTTCTAATAATGTATCGTTATTGTCTTGAAAAACAATGATTATTAATTTATTTTTTCTTTTCTAATAAGTGGGGTCTCTTCTTTCTGTAATTCCCTTTACTTCCTCTCACTTCTTCGTAATGAACACCTTAATATTCTTTGGAAGCTTGAATTTCAAGTCAATGGCCCCTTTGGTGGGCTTGTTCCATTTGAATAGGTTTCATCTTCTGAATAATAATAATAATAATAATAATAATAATAATAATAATAATAATAATAATAATTTCACTTAACTATTGTTTTTCCTATGGGCCCCATGGGATTATTTCCAGTCGGCTACATTGAAGCTTGTAGTCTTGTGGGATACAAAATCGTTTCAAACGTTTCAGCTTCGTGCTACTATTATTCTCCAGTTCTAATTCGTTTTGCGATTTCCAGTACGACGTATCCTAGCAATAAGATCTATGACAAATCATTCAATCTCAATTAAAACCGACAGAATTGATTTTAATTCATGATATTCATTGCGCTACTGTGTCCCGTTGCTACATATAATCTTTTCAAAAAAACTCTTTCTTTCTTCTTTTAACGTGCTTGTTTTTCCCATTTCTGCATTAAACTAAGATATGCCTTCTTTTAAAGGACTTTGAATTGATTTTAAACCGTGAGTCTCGATTGGCTGCCCTGCCTGTCATCGCATTAACCCCGGTAAACAACTCTTTTCATGTTCTTGTAACAGTCACCAGCGCCCTTTTCCCAGCAGCGAGGAGTCGTTGCGTCTGATGCCTTCTTTCTGCATCACAATTTGATTATTTTCAGTTACTTCTTTTGAATGAATACCATATTCTTGTGATCGCTTGGATTTCAAGTTAATGTTCCCTCTTGGCTAGTTCCATATGAATAGGGTTCGCCTTCTGAATAATAATAATAAGTAATAATAATAATAATAATAATAATAATAATAATAATAATAATAATAAAAATAACTTCTTTCGAAGAAGAACACCAATTCTTTTGAAGAAGAAGAAGAAGAAGAAGACGGAAGAAGAAGAAAGAAGAAGAAGAAGAACAACAACAACAACAACAACAAATCAATCATAAACAAGAGTGCTCTGGAAGCCGGAATTTCCCAAATCCGACTTATTCATAATCTCCGTTGCTTCTCCTTTTCATCGTTTACCTTCTGAGAATTTGCTGCGCAAACTGAAATCTATATAAACCAAATCAAGGAAGATATGTAAAGCCGAGGCTATCCGCTTAATCCGATCGCCATCCCCCGTTCCTTCTCCTCTTCCAATCTTCGAATGTCTGGTGAGCAGAGAGAGAGAGAGAGAGAGAGAGAGAGAGAGAGAGAGAGAGAGAGAGAGAGAGTTGGTATAACGTCAGATGTACCGCAGTGTTCTTGTCATTTAGAGAGAGAGAACGAGAGAGAGAGAGACAGAGAGAGAGAGAGAGACATGCGACAAATGTAAAGTGTTCTTGTCACTTACAGAGAGAGAGAGAGAGAGAGAGAGAGAGAGAGAGAGAGAGAGAGAGAGAGAGAGAGATTGGTATAACGACACATGCACTGCAGTGTTCTTGTCACTTACAGAGAGAGAGAGAGAGAGAGAGAGAGAGAGAGAGAGAGAGAGAGAGAGAGAGAGAGAGAGAGAGATACCTTGATGGAACAAGACGATTCGTTCGTCATTCCATTACAAACGCACGTGTACACGCTTGCATGCATACATACACACACACACAAACACACATACAAGGTATTTCAATGGAAGGAAAGTGACTTGCTCGACACATTACTATTCAGAGAGAGAGAGAGAGAGAGAGAGAGAGAGAGAGAGAGAGAGAGAGAGAGAGAGAGACCTTATGTAAACAACAGGGGGGGGAACTACCCAAAATCAAACTGGCTTCCTGGATTAGGTCTTAATACTAGATAATGCGGGCGGTGGTACGACAGATCCCACTCTATTTCCCCAGACTCGCATACATACGCGCGCGCTCGCGAGCGAGCACGGAACCATCTTTGCTCACGAATAATTGATGCAGTTTCGAAAGGGGCGTGGAGAGAGAGAGAGAGAGAGAGAGAGAGAGAGAGAGAGAGAGAGAGAGAGAGAGATTTATAAAAGAAATACAGAGTACAAGTAACAAAATTGTAAGTGCAATTACTGTGAGATGATTCAATATACTACAGGCATTCGAAAACAAAAAATACTTGAAAAGAGAGAATGAAGGATTAGAAAGGAAATATATATATCGAAATCAAAAAGGACGAAAAGAGAGAGAGAGAGAGAGAGAGAGAGAGAGAGAGAGAGAGAGAGAGAGAGAGAGAGGCAGATGGGAACAGAACAGTTCATCCAGGAAAAGAAAACGTTGATTGAAAACGTTACAAAAGAACTGAGATAAGATCAAGTTCTACAACGACATCTGAAAGAGACAAAAAGAGAAAACTACGTATACAAAGCATTCAATATTGATTTACATAAAAGTGCTCTTGCATTTATTTTACAAAAGCCTGTGCCTTCTAAAGCTGCTCCTGCAGAGAAGAATTACCGTCAAGGGCTAATCCCTCATCAACTTGTCAGTCAAAGCAGATACAACTTCCATAATTATTTTAGTCTTTAAACAATTTTATACACACACATAACAGAAGAACACCTATATATTTATCACACAAAACAGACTTTGTTTCTTTAATCTTCAAGGTAGCTTCTTTTTAATTCTAGCCTATACGTCCATCTGTAATATTCTTGTTTTCTAATTCTTGATTTTCTCTACATGTCCACACCGCCTCCGGCTACATTAAATAATATTTACAATTAAACCTGAATCTCTTGATCTAACATTGCTACTTAATCTACTTCTAGTGTGTTCCCAAGGAGGCCATAAGAAGTGTTAATTTTTTTAAGTGCATGTACTCTGCTCACTTACGGTTGGCTTTATAAATTTCTGTATACATCACGTCAAGCTAGGGAGATATCTGGCAACTCGACAATGTAGCGAGTTATGTTTAGCAAACTTGAAGCCAGTGGCAACGCTGCCAGTGGAATAAGTCTCTTCATATTGTAAAGAGACGACAAAAAACATATTCATGTAATGACAAAGTATTTCCAATTAAGCAAAAATACTAAGTATTGTTAACAACATTGTGGGGGTTGCCAGATGTCTCCTCTGATTATATACCTTTACATTTGTTAACCTACGAGCAATTTCATGTTTAAATTACCATTTCAAGCATTCCTTCATTTAATCGTACGCCTATCTTAGCCAGGCTTCCGTCCCTATATTGGTTTCCGTTATTCCACACCTCAGCCGCTCAATAATGTCAAAATGTCAACATTACGTGTGATACACAACGCATCCATTTAACCTTTCACATCTAAAGCGACATCCATTTCGTCCACATTTGCTATCCCACGCATTCCCTCATCCATATTTCATCCACGAGCATCAACAACAGCCTAAATAAATTCTTGCGCCATTCTATACCTTCTCCTGGCAACGACAACCGATGCAGCACCATTTGCAAACATCTACTCAAAATTCCCCCCCTGGTCCTTTATCCAAAAAAACATGCATGCAGTACATCTACCAACCCCCCGTAACCTACCGCCCCCACCCCCGCCCCTTAGCGTCCCCTTCTATATCCATGTCCGGAGAGGGGAAATAACAGCGCATTCTTGCTGTCATGGAAGCTCCTACATCACGCCAGTCATTTTCCAGGCGGCCATCCAAAATGCTCCGGATGGACCGTCAGTCATGCAGTCAATGTTTTGTCCCTCCACAAGATTTAAGTGTATTTGTAGTATTGATTTGACGCTGCATATACCATACTGGCTTTACGTAACTCGTATCATATCCCCTTCGCAAATTATTATTATTATTATTATTATTATTATTATTATTATTATTATTCAAACTTGAATACAAGACTGCCTTTACGTCATTAGTATCATATTCCCTTCACCAATTATTATTATTATTATTATTATTATTATTATTATTATTATTATTATTATTATTATTATTATTATTATTCAAACTTGAAGGCATGGCTGCCTTTACGTCAGCAGTATCATATTCCCTTCACAAATTACTATTATTGTTATTATTATTATTATTATTATTATTATTATTATTATTATTATTATTATTATTATTATTGTTGTTGTTGTTGTTGTAAATACGAGAATATTTATACAGATCAAGCCAAAAGGTTAATTAAAACTACAAAGCAAACTTATTCAAAATAGAAAATCCTTGTGTTACAAAAACAGAAAATGGAGAGAGAAAGTAACAACTCCAAAATGTTGCAAACAAATAAACACATATATACATTTCAACAACAAAATGAATCACACAAAGTCTGGCAATGGTGCATGGCGGTTCACGGTAGCTGTAAACAAAACATTTTTGTGTGGGTGTGATTATAACAGAGAGAGAGAGAGAGAGAGAGAGAGAGAGAGAGAGAGAGAGAGAGAGAGAGAGAGAGGAAATGGCCGATCAAAAGACGAACAAGATGACAGCTGCAATTTACTTTGTCAACGAAGGAGAACGAAAATGCATCAGAGGATGTATACCGAACATCAGAGAGATATCATAGCTTTGTAAGGAAATATATATATATATATATATATATATATATATATATATATATATATATATATATATATTATATATATGTATATGTATATATACATATGGTATTTAATTATATATATATGTACATATATATATTTATATGTATATGTATATGTATATATATATATATATATATAATATATATATATATATTATATATAATATATATATATATATATATATATATATATATATATATATATATATATATATATATATATATTTATATATATATATATATAAAAATATAAATATATATATATATATATATATATATATATATATATATATATATATATATATATATATATATATATATATATACAGTCAAGTGATGTTCTGTTCATAACTAGAAAATTTCTTCAATATTGCAGTTTGTCTTTTGGACTTAGCAGAGAAACCGAGACAGCATTCCCTATCACAAGAAGGTCAAATCTTGGCTCACAATATGACGGCCCGGTCGCGCACAAACACAAACTCGCACATAAATACATACACACACACATATGTATATTGTATATATATATATATATATATATATATATATATATATATAATATAAATATATATATATATATATATATGTATATATATACTATTGTATGTGTATGCATGTATGTATGTATATATATACATTACTTTTATATCATTTTTAAAGGTAGAACTTTGCTGAAACTACTCTCTATGCGAGTGCGCGCATACGAATATATAAAACATTTCTTTAAGTAAAAATCTGCTTTTCAAGATAATGTTCGGTTTTACGTAATATATATATATATATATATATATATATATATATATATATATATATATACATATATATATAAATATATATATATATATATATATATATATATATATGTATATATATATATATATATATATATATATATATATATATATATATATATATATATATATATATACTGGTTACTGCATTCACCACTCACTCACCCCTCCTTTCGACCAAGTGGAGCATTGAGCATCCTAGCGGATGCAATAGGGCTTATTGAGAGGGGTCTCTCGATACAATTTTATTTTTTCTAGAGGGGCGTAGTAGAAACTGAGGAGAGAGAGAGAGAGAGAGAGAGAGAGAGAGAGAGAGAGAGAGAGAGAGAGAGAGAGAGAGAGAGAGATTAGAGTTACGTGAAAGATATTTCCACTGGAATCACAAAAATGTTAAAGTTGTGAGATATTTCTAAATTAGGTAGTTATTAACTAATATTTATAACCCGAAAAAACAAAGAATATTTATATCCATACCAACAAGAAAATGGCTATTTACAGACTCAGAGAGATGAAGCCCGAATATTTATAGAGGGGAAAAATAAACATTCATCCAATATTTGATCCCTATCAAAATATCGGAGCTAGAGAGTCGTGTGGGAGGGCTTTATTCATCGTAAAAGGCAAGCTTACGGTTCTAAGTGGGTGGGGAACTGTAATCTCCTTACCTAAAGAAGTTAATGAATACTGCCGCCGATTACAGACCGCTCACGCAGAATACGGTAACGTGTGGCAATGCGCACGCCAAATGAGCGCTGTAACCTTATGTAACCAACACCCATAAGCTAACTGTAACATACAGTCAATAGATCACAAGGTATATTACTGTGCTTGAAAGCTCCGACGGATCAGTGATGCTGTAATTGATCTCGAAGATTACCAAGGTTTCTGAAGAATGTTTCGTCTTTTAAAACTCCAGTCCACAGCAGAGAACGTTCTCTAGAACGTCCTGAAGAACGTGTTATTCTCCCTCCAGACCTCGCATGGACACTGAGGAACATCTTGATAGAGTTCTATCGGAACTTAATAATGTTTTCTTGAAGAACTCACATGTTTCTCGACGATACCCTTAGGGTGCGTCCACAGTGCAGCAAAACATGTCATGAACACCTGTCGGCAACTTATTACATACATATCACAAACAGGTTGTAAACGACCTTAAGTGGAGAAGAAACCTTTGGCAAATACTGGATAATCATTTGAAACACTGGTTAGAACTACCAATAAGTCGTTAACTTGTATTCAACTTGTTTATGATGTGCATGCAATAAGTTACCAACATTTGTTTATGACACGTTTTACTACCAATACGTCAATGAGTTGCATTCAACTTATTTATGACATGTTTTACTACCAATAAGGCGTTGATTTGTATTCAACCTGTTTATGATATGTGTGCAACAAGTTACCAACACTTGTTTATGACATGTTTTCTACCAATAAGTCATTGACTTGTATTCAACTTGTTTATGATGTGGGTGCAATAAGTTATCAACATTTGTTTATGACATGTTTTATGACCAATAAGTCATTGACTTGTATTGAACCTGTTTATATGTGCGAGACAAGTTACCAAAGTTATTTATGACATGTTTTACTACCAATAAGTAGTTGACTTGTATTCAACTTCTTTATGATATGTGCCCGACAAGTTACTAACACTTTTTCATGACATGTTTTACTACTAATAAGTCACTGACTTGCATTCAACTTGTTTATGAAGTGGGTGCAATAACTTACCAACATTCGTTTACGGCATGTTATAGTACCAATAAGTCGCTGACTTGTATTCAACTAGTTAATGATATGTTTGCGACAATTTATCAACATCTGTTGATGACATGGGTGCAATAAGTTACCAACATTTGTTTATGACATGTTTTACTACCAATAAGTCGTCGACTTGCATTCAACTTGTTTATGTTGTGGGTGTAATAAGTTACCAACATTTATTTATGACATGTTTTACGACCAATAAGTCGTTGACTGTATTCAACCTGTTAATGATGTGGGTGCAATAAGTTATCAACATTTGTTTATGACATGTTTTACGACCAATAAGTCACTGACTTGTATTCAACCTGTTTATATGTGCGAGACAAGTTACCAAAATTTGTTTATGACATGTTTTACTACCAATAAGTAGTTGACCTGTATTCAACTTGTTTATGATATGTGCCCGACAAGTTACTAACACTTGTTCATGACATGTTTTACTACCAATAAGTCACTGACTTGCATTCAACTTGTTTATGAAGTGGGTGCAATAAGTTACCAACATTCGTTTATGGCATGTTATAGTACCAATAAGTTGCTGACTTGTATTCAACTTGTTTATGATATGTTTGCGACAAGTTACCAACATCTGTTGATGACATGGGTGCAATAAGTTACCAACATTTGTTTATGACATGTTTTACTACCAATAAGTCGTCGACTTGCATTCAACTTGTTTATGTTGTGGGTGTAATAAGTTACCAACATTTATTTATGACATGTTTTACGACCAATAAGTCGTTGACTTGTATTCAACCTGTTTATGATGTGGGTGCAATAAGTTATCAACATTTGTTTATGACATGTTTTACAACCAATAAGTCACTGACTTGTATTCAACCTGTTTATATGTTTTTTGTTTATGACATGTTTACTATCAATAAGTAGTTGACTTGTATTCAACTTGTTTATGATATGTGCCCGACAAGTTACTAACACTTGTTCATGACATGTTTTACTACTAATAAGTCACTGACTTGCATTCAGCTTGTTTATGAAGTGGGTGCAATAGGTTACCAACATTCGTTTATGGCATGCTATACTACCAATAAGTCGTTGACTTGTATTCAACTTGTTTATGATATGTGCACGACAAGTTACCAACATCTATTGATGACATGGGTGCAATAAGTTACCAACATTCGTTTATGACATGTTATACTACCAATAAGTCGTTGACTTGTATTTAACTTGTCTATGATATGTTCCCGACAAGATACCAACATCTGTTGATGACATATTTCAATGTAGCGAAGACGCACCCTTTAGAGTGAACACGATCCGGGAAGAACGCATTTTCCCTTGAAGAAGGCACTATCCTTGAGGAACGCCTTCGTGAACGAGTCATGAACTATTTCCCGTTTATCCCTCTTCCCAAATGGCCGGGGCATCGTTCATAAACACAATGGAAAGACGTGTTTATGCAAATGAATACCGCCGTATCGCCCGAACATAAACAGAGTAAAAGGTGGTATATGCAACGCGGTATAGCTCACAAGCGCAGTAAATGGCGCCTGGGTCAGGGGATGTGATACTTCGTCTACAGTTTATTTTTTTTATGATAAATATTTTTATATTTTTGCTTAGTGCTTTACAACACAAGGAGGATGAATTGGTTCTATGCACAGAATTTTCAATTCGGCTGTTTATAAGATTATTCTAACTCACGTCAATAAAAATATCAAATTTCAACGCAGAAATATATAAAAACAAAATACTTTAAATTATATGAAAAGGTCATCGGTTATTCTGCCACACATCAGTCAAAAATATCAAATTTTAATAAAAAAGAAATATAAAAAAAAAAATACTCTTAACTATATGAAAAGTTCATCCGGTTATTCAAAGTTCAAACGGTTATTGTGCCACACGTCAATCAAAAATATTAATTTTCAGTTATAAGGAATATACGAAAGAGTATATAAAATGAAACATATGAAAGGAAAACAAAACGAAGAATCACCACAAAAAAAAATTCACCAAATGCAAAACATAAAAATCAATATAATACATAAATTCAAAATACATTTGAACACGATAAAATATGCAGGAACAATAATACTAAAACACACTAAATAAAAAAAAAAACAATGAATCACCAATGACAAATACGCCAAAGTAAACGGCCCCCCTCCAAAAAAAAAAAGAAGAAAAAACTAAAAATGCAAGAAAACGGCAAAAACAAATAAACAAAGAGAGACGGAAATTGAGCTATCAATCACCAGTGGATGTCTTTTGTCTGCTGTTCATCAAAGAGGCATTTCCTTCGCCCCCGTCACATGTTCCTAAATTTGATAAGGGCCCGGGAAGGCGCTCGCGTGGTTTTGTCTGGGATTAATCTTCTGACCCCCATTCGTTTTTCTGTATCTCTCCGCTTTTGATGGAGACAACTATTTTTGTTTAGTGCACATACGACCCCAGTAGTGGGTATATCTATACTATATAAATATAAATATATACATATATATTATATATATATAAATGTGTATATATATATATATATATATATATATATATATATATATATATATATATATATATATATATATATATATATACGTGAAAATTTGTAGACATGCTTATGCAGATATACAAATACAAACAGACTCTCTCTCTCTCTTGCTTGCTTCTTACACACACACACACACACATACATATATATGTATATATATATATATATATATATATATATATATATATATATATATATATATATTCAGACACGCATATATATATATATATATATATATATATATATATATATATATATATATATATATATATATATATATATATATATATATATATATATATATATATATATATGCATATCGTACGTATTCACATCCGATAAGCAACACCGCCATAACGCTCCCGGCTTTCATCTACATATAAATTGCTTCGAAATAAATCCCACTCCACAGAAAATCCATACAAAAAATTAATGAAATAAAATAAACAATAAATAAGGGGAATATAAAAAAGAACAAGAAATAAATCCGGACCAAAATTCATCCGTCTTCATCCATCACTGATAATTTACAAATGGGCCTCACGAAAGCATCCGTATCTTCGGCTGCTTATTAAAGGAAGACTTTTGACGGATGGCATCCATTCATCACGGCATCATATTAAAAAAAAAAAAAAATGCGTCGAAGTTTCTTCGGTGCAATTGAGTTTTCTGTACGGCCAATACATCGTATAATCAAGGCCACTGAAAATAGACCTATCTTTCGGTGGTCTCGGTATAATGCTGTATGAGCCGCGGCCCATGAAACTTTAAACACGGCCCGGTGGTGGCCTGGCCTATAACGTTGCCAGACACACTATCATGACTAACTTTAACCTTAAATAAAACAAAAACTACAGAGGCTAGAGGGCTGAAATTTGGTATGTTTGATGATTGGAGGGCGGATGATCACCATACAAAATATGCAGCCCTCTAGGATCAGTAGTTTTTAAGATCTGAGGGAGGACAGAAAAAGTGCGGACAGGATAAAGTGCGGACGGACAGACAAAGCCGACACAACGGTTTTCTTTTACAGAAAACTAAAAAAAAAAAGTGTTTTAGAATATTCAATTTTTTTCAATTTTTAGGAATTTGATTTCTGTGACATTTATGTGGATTTTTTAGGAATCTTTTAAGGTGATACATTTATCTCAGAATTTGTTATCTTCTTTAATGAACGCATTGGCAACTTCCACTTATAACAGGCTTGAATATAAGCTGGGAAAAAGATTAGTATTATATACATACACTAACATAACATGTACACGCGTACATACACACACAATTACTCATATATATATATATATATATATATATATATATATATATATATATATATATATATATATATATATATATATATATATATATTGTATATACTGCATATATGTGTGTTTGTATATATATACAGTATATATATATATGCACATATACATATATATTATATATGTACAGCAACATCGAGGCCGTCCATGGAACGAGGGACATGGGCTAGCAACTTCATCCTAAATTCATGGCTTTTAATTCATTATATCTTCTGGAAAGGCGCACAGATGACCATAGGACATAAAAATACACCATACGTATGTATTACTGTTATCAGTGAAGAATATAATTTAAAACATTTTGCTGGCTAAAAAATCAAAATATCTATTACACTTTGGCAACAAATTATTGTGGATTTTATTCTCCTTTTCACTGTTCATTTTACTATGCAAAGCTTAATTTATTATCATTAATATTAATACAAGTATACCTGATTTTTAAATTTTATATATAAACTCCCACTGTCAATTATAAATCTTCAGCCGTATTTATCAAGACTGAGCTCATTTATCTTTATAAGGGATTAGAAAGTTTACTGGTAAACGTTCTTATTCATATATTTCATGTTTGTTGCATTCATAAATATTTACCTATAAACAAGTGCACGTGTGTTTTATTTTATTTTATTTTACAACTGTCAGTGTAAAACAAATAATTCTGATTTTGAAAGTAATAGTAGGTAAATAAATAAATAAATACATAAAAATGTAAATGAGTAAAAAAATAAATAAACCCATATCTCTCCGGAAAGCAAATTCCTAAGATGTATGCTAGTATTGCACCAGCCCCTGTTTTTTTGCCATGCCCCTAGGTTAGGTTACATTGGGTTAGGTTAGGAGGCTAGGTTAGGATAGTTTCGAAGTACCTCTCAACTGATGTGGCCGTGGGAAACATAACGAGATTATTTTCAAGAAAATTCTATGGTTAGTTTTTAAGATCTGGCGTCCCGCTTTTTTTTTCAGGGAAAGGTCCCGGTACTCGGTTACATCTCGGGAAAATTCCTCCGGAAACCACTTCGATGATGTGTGACTGCCATCGGTGAATTTTGATCGAAGCGATTTTGGAATGAATTTAGCAATTTTGGTGTGAGTGTCAGCACGTCTTGAAAAAAAAAAAATACTCTTACTGTCTGAGTTCAAGTTCGAATTTGGTAACCACGTATCCATTAACCAAGGTCTTGAATGCCATTAACCTAAAAACAAAAAAATTATTGATTTATGGTTACTAAATCTGGCGTCACAACGTCTAGGTTATTGACGCCGTGAGAAAAACAAAAGCAACGCAAAACTGTAAACACAAAGAACAAAAGAACCAAGAATAATTCTAAAGAAAAAATACCAAAACAAACCTCACTAAAGGACTCTTTTTCAAGCCACTCCTTGCGGCCACGGAGGGTTTCAGGATCAAAGGATTTGTCGGGGGAGCGCTCTGGCGCGTGGGAAGATATCTTGTTCATCATAACATGTTATCTTCCGGGATTATCTGAGGAAGGTATTCAGCGCAGCCGAGATGACGCAGCAGTCAGTTCTGAACGCCGCCCCTGCCTGGTCTACATGTCACGAGGACGATAATTCGAGTGACGGACGGCTGAGATTCCAAAGCTTCGACTTTTAGTGTCTCCACGTGTGTACGAAAGGATTCGAGAGATTCACTATCGTATGTGCATGTTATATCGTTATATTAAAAACTTGTATAAAAAAAAGTAAAAAATGCGCCGAAGTCGAGTTTTCTGCACAGCGTATAATCAAGGCCACCGAAAACAGACATATCTTTCGGTGGTCTCGGTGTAATGCTGCATGAGCGGCGGTGCATGAAACTTTAACCACGGCCCGGTGGTGGCCTATCTTATATCGTTGCAAGAAGCACGATTATGGCTAACTTTAACCCTAAATGAAATAAAAACTACTGAGGCTAGAGGGCTGCAACTTGGTATGTCTGATGATTGGAGGGTGGATGATCAACATAGCAATTTGCAGCCCTCTAGCTTCAGCAGTTTTTAAGATCTGAGAGCGGACAGACAAACTGCGGACAGAAAAAAATGCGGAAGGACAGGCAAAGCCGGCACAATAGCTTTCTTTTACAGAAAACTAAAAAAACTCAGTTGAACGCCTAGAAGTCGAATCAGAATTAGGAAAAAAGGCTGAAATTTTGCAGAAGGTAAAGAATTGTCTCGAAGGAGCAGCTGACCTTAGGTTTTGGGAGAAAAATAACAAGATTTATTTATTTAATTTAACAGTAATGATCATTAATACAACAAATAACGCAAGAAAAATAACGGGATTCCCTTATTTCGTCGTCTATGAAATCTATCAAAAGAATTTTACGAGTTTCCTTTGTTACTACATAAATTGCAGAAGTCAAGACTCCTTTAACGCAATGGAATGGAATATAGAGTTTAGGCCAAGCCCTGGGACCTATGAGGTCATTCAGCGCTGGAAGGGAAATTGACAGTAAGAAGGTCTGAATGATGTAACAGGAAGAAAACCTCGCAGTTGCACCTTGAAACAATTGTTAGAGAGGGTGGAAAGTCAGATGGAAGGAAGAGAATATGAACGGAGGTAAAGTCAAAGGAATGAAAGAGGATGCAGCTAGGGGCTGAAGGGACGCTGCAAAGACCCTTAAGTAATGCCTACAGTGTACCACGTGAGGTGCACTGACGACAATACCCCTACGGAGGACTCCCTTAACGTTTGAAGTTAGTCACGAGCAAGTGACCCGTTTCAGATCATGTACGGTAAGTGTGGGTTAAAGAGAGTCTGTATTTGTATTGGAAAAGCTAACTAACTGTAACGATGAATATTTTCAATTACTTCTACGCCCATTCAGCTACTAAAACCGGAATAATTCATTACAATCTCTTCTACTAATGCATTTGCAATTAGCAAATAAAAACAAGGCAATAGAGAAACAGAATCAGTTAACAGTTTGGCGTAGTTCAAAGGTTTCGATGTTTTATTCCTTCATATATATATATATATATATATATATATATATATATATATATATATATATATATATATATATATATATATATATATATACATATTATAGAGTATATATACATGTATCTATATATTATACATATATAATGACGGAATAATACATCGAAACTTATGTGTATACATACAGTATATATATGTATACATACATACATACATAAATAAATACAAACATACATACATATATGGATATATGTGTGAGTATAGATACTTTTAATGACAACGTACTACCATTACCTCATCTCGCATTCTTTGCAAAAGAATCACCACGAACCTGCTGAAAACAAATCACCATCTATACACTTGGACAAACGACACCCGTCATTCGCAGTCCACAATACCTGACACCTGGCCCTAAACGCAAACTCCCAAAAGCGTCTCGCGTCAACCTTGAAAGGCAGATGTTGGAATTAACGTCGTCGAGGTGATATATTTTGTGGCGGTGCCTTGACTAAGGATTGAATCTGACTTCGACGTAAGAGCGTGGAATTTGAATCTTGATTTACAAGAGGAGTATGAGGTTCGTGTGTGTGTGTGTGTGAGAGAGAGAGAGAGAGAGAGAGAGAGAGAGAGAGAGAGAGAGAGAGAGATACTGGCGTGTGTGTGAGAGAGAGAGAGAGAGAGAGAGAGAGAGAAAGAGAGAGAGAGAGAAAGAAAGAAGAGAAAGAATGCTGACATATGTAAGTGTTTGCGTGAGAGAGAGGCACAGAGAGAAAGAGTGAGAGAGAATATGTGCGTTGTGTGCTGGAGAGAGAGAGAGAGAGAATATTGGTGTGTGTGTGTGACAGAGAGCGAGAGAGATAGAGAGAATATTGGTGTGTGTGTGTGTGTGTGTGTGTGTGTGTGTGTGTGTGTGAGAGAGAGAGAGAATATTGAAAAATGAGTGAGTTTAGTATGAGGAGCTCAATGCAACGTAAAGAGGAATAAAAGAATCACAAAACTCTAATTTACATGTAAAGTTTGCTCTTGATGTATGCAATCATGAATCATGTCTTGAGAGATACAGAGAGAGAATGATAATGTAATATTGATTTAAACGTCAAATTGGTGGCGCGAGTGAGCAAGCTAAATATGCAGAGAGAGAGAGAGAGAGAGAGAGAGAGAGAGAGAGAGAGAGAGAGAGAGAGAGAGAGAGAGAGAGAGAGAATGTTAAATAATGACTCAATTAGTTACAACGTTCATGAGAATGACTTCATAATATCCTATTTTGTTTTAGTAATTTTTTCTGCTTCAAGTAGTGGCCTCAAGGGTCCTTGAGAATAAATTCGTTTGGGTGGAAACTTTTTGTTAGCTTGCCCCTGATACTGACAGTTTTTGGCAAATTACTGAGTAATGTTTTATTTATATTATATATACACAGTGTATATATATAATTATATATATATAGATGTGTATTATATAATTATATATTTACTGTACATATATACATATATATTTTATATATTATATATTATATATATGTATATATATTTATATGCATATGTATACATACATACATATATATATATATATATATATATATATATATATATATATATATATATGCATATATACATATATCAACTTGCATAAGTAAGTTAATATTTATGTACAACTTAATCAGAGATAAAATAAAATATCAAATTGAATGCCACAACCCCTTTCAACCCCTGCAAGGCCCTAATAACGCCATAACACGACAACCAAAGCCACAACAAACAACCACAACAAAGCCGCTAAGAGGCGTCAACACAATCCCCCCATACACTCACAATCCTTATCTCTGTTACCAGGGTTTGAATCAGACCGGTTTCAGCAGACCGAATTTGAGTGCCGTGTACGGCAGACACCGTAGCAACCCCGAGCAAACAGCTGAAACAAGAGTCCCTTTTATTCAGAGCCCGCTGCCAACCACCGGATCTAATTGCCTAACACGACAATTAGTAGCAACGTGAGCCATTTTTCTGATTAAGGGCCCGCGTTCCGACGTTTGTTTCTGATAGCTCACAAAGTGGCTGGGTGGTCGCAGGCAGGCCAGGACATTATGATCGATTCGACGAGAGGTGTTGGTTTGTTTGTGTGCATCAGATATATATATATATATATATATATATATATATATATATATATATATATATATGTGTGTGTGTGTATTGTATATATATATATATATATATATATATATATATATATATATATATATATATGTGTGTGTGTGTGTATTGATATATATATATATATATATATATATATATATATATATATATATATATATATATATATATATGTATTTATATATATATACATACATGTGTGTGTACTGTGTATGTATATATATATATATATATATATATATATATATATATATATATATATATATATATATATATATATATAAATTTTATCCACACCGTGATTTATATACAATCATGAAGCTACAAATGTCGCAATATCAAATTCACGCTACCTCAGGAATATCTCGAAGGGAAAATTATCACTGAAGGGAATTTATATAAGTGATAAATTAACTGGTACCCCTCGGGACACGAACCCTTGACAAGGGCCTATTCAGCGACTCCAGTGGACGTTACCACTACGCCAGTTCATTTATCACTTATATAAATTCCCCTTCGGTGATAATTCTCCTTCGGAGATATTCCTGAGGTAGCGTGAATTTGATATTAAGCGACATTTGTAGCTTCATGATTATATATATATATATATATATATATATATATATATATATATATATATATATATATATATATATATATGTATGTATTGTAGATAAAAATCCAGAAAATCATTTGTTAAGAAGAAGCAATATTAACAGGACCCACGAAAATGATGCAGCATAAATCATACAATGGTATGTATGGAGCCAAAAGGCAATCTCAGATAAAGGCTTAGAGGGAAAATATTACCGGAGGATAATAAAAACTCCTGATGAAATGGTGGTTACCTGAAAATCATTAAAAATTAAATTTCTTGTACGTACGGCTTTTAATATAATTGCCTTCTAATATTTATGTTGCCTCTTAGTCGGTAATACCAGTTCTGTCTCTAGATGCGTAATTTCTCCTCACCATCCATAGACAACAATTTATTCTCCCATTAACACACTTTTCCTCATACTGCATTTTGCTTGAAGATGTCCCCATTTTAACTGTCTGTAACTTAGTGTATCACTACCCACGTAAATATTTTTTCTCATTGGTTTATGAACAAGCGTCTCATAAAAAATTCACCGTCCAGTTAAACAAAACTGTCCCCAAATCATTATTATACAACCATACTTATATTAAAAATATATGCGTGTTCAGAAATGTAGATTAATATACACGTAAGGCACACTCATGAAAATAATATAACTACTTCCAAAACCGTATATAAAAGCAGGATCTATGTGGATTCAAAATTACAGAAAAACGTACTCACAATACAGGAACGCAAATAATGACAAATTATTGTTCATCGCTGAAGGGCAATTTAAGGTGCTCTAACGGATCGAATTAAATCACATTGATATATAGCAAGATAATGAATATCATTCTGACAAGTGAATGACAAGTGACCTTTAAAGATGGAACATAACTTGAAACTTGGCCCTATCTACTTTCTTTCCATAATAATTTCTGTACTTTTCACTTCATTAGACAAATTCATTAATTCTGAAGAATCAATTATGGGAGTTTCATCTGTCTTACATAAAGAAGAAGAAAAAAGGTCTATTGTGCACTCTCTGATTTCATCTCTAAAAATACGATTAGCGACCGCAACCCAAGTTCAGCGCCATCACCACTCATACAAATACGCAATTACACATTCACCTGTAGTGTATGAATACGTACTGAATTCAAGTTCGCATACAAACACGAACGGACGCATACATTTGTCTCAGCTTGTGCAATCGTATAATATGCCCTTGAGCTTAGAATAAAGGGTCTAATAAGAGAAAGATGAGAATATCATGTTGTTTTACATTATATGGGCCAAACATACAGTAACTGAAAATCGGTATATACTGAAACAAAAAATAAATGATAATAAAAATTTCCAAATACACACAAACCCTGGAGACAAATAAGTAAATTCTGAGATGCCTAATATGCACGCACATACACAGACACACCCACACACACACACACACACATATATATATATATATATATATATATATATATATATATATATATATATATATATATATATATATATATATATATATATATATATATGTATATGTTATATCTTGCCTACATTTGTCAATATTTAGCCTATATCGTTAATATTCTTGATATATGAATTTTCTACAGTGTTTTATTGACATTCAGTTCATGAAAATACTTAAGTGCCATCGGCTGCATATTGTAATTATTACAATCGTGAAGATTTTGATATATTCAATGATTCTTTTATAATCTTAAATTCTAATTCATTCTAATGGTGATTTTAACAGTAATATATAATAATAATGTTTCTCAACTAAATAAAACCATAAATATTGATCTAACTTTTGTTGTTAAAAGAAGCATCAACACTTGTATCTCATAAATTCCTCTAAAATATAATCGCCAGAATTATTAATCTTATATGAAAAAACATGCTAACATTCTTAGAGTAAATAAACAGCAACCGGAATTTAAAAAAAAAAATTATGCATAATATATTTGGCTCTTCAGGAAGCAGCATGTAAAAATATCCAAATTATTTGACTACACTGAATCAAAAATAAATAGCTAAAAATAAATCATAAAAATAAAAGTTTACTTTTAAAAAATATTACACGAGTAAAAAAAAAAAAAAAAAAAAAATATATATATATATATATATATATATATATATATATATATATATATATATATATATATATATATATAAAATAAAAACTAAGAATGCGGACAAAAGAAATACTTAAACGGTAATTAACGCGGCAGTCCCACGTATCATTAATATTCCGCTTCCCGTTCGCCATACTGTGAAATATAATACCGGGCGATGAATAAAACCCATCATTATTTACATCCGAGCTAGTTCTCTTCACGCACGAGAGGCTGGACATCAAACAATTAATTCGGCGCAGAAATATGTATGATGGCCCGACATAATGCTACAACGCCGTCCAAATAATGCCAGTCCAAAACACGCCCGTGTTATTCGCCTGTGCGGAAACTGACTGAGAATTTTAAATTCAGGTGCTTACTCATTTTTCCCCTCACGTCCTCTCTCTCTCTCTCTCTCTCTCTCTCACACACACACATACATATATATATATATAGATAGACAGATAGATAATATATATATATATATATATATATATATATATATATATATATATATATATATATATATATATACATATGTATTTGTAATAAGAAGGAATTCCAGTTATTACAATTGCACACACACACACACGCATATATTTATATATATTATATATATATATATTATATATATATACATTGTATGTTTTCATATATATACATGTATACTAAGTTTATCACATACACAACTGCTCTGTGCATTAGTACAATTACTCGAAAGCTTGTAACTTTTTTTGAATAAATATCTCCACTAGATACCATCCAGTTTGAATGAGGTCCGGTTAGTACCATATATATATATATATATATATATATATATATATATATATATATATATATATATATATATTCAACGGACTATAAAAACCAACATAAACAATTAGGAATTCACGTATATTTTCACCAACAAAGATTTTATTTAACCTCGGCCACTTGCCCATTACGCCAAGATGCAATAACGTAACTTTTCAAGTGAGTGAATAACTTCGTTAAGTGGGCGACACTGACGTCATTATAGATGAATAATTGGATCGCTCCTTCCTAATGGAAAACAGGTCTTGTTTACAATTAGTATGGCTGAAATAGTTTTCTCTACGTCACACAGAAAGCTTTCTTTAGAAGACATAATTTTGTGTGTATATATGGACAAATACATATATACGTACATACACAGCCTGTACATACATACATACATACATACATACATACATACATATACACCCTGTACATACATACATATATGTATGTATGTATGTATGTATGCAAACACTCAACTCAGATTCATGCACGTGCACACAGAAAATCATGAGCGTTCCATTTAATCTATTGCGTTGACCTCCCGGGCAATGAACAGTTTAGCTGCTGGTATATAGCTGACTGTGGTGGGTTGCAGCCAGGGTGGAGTAGGGTGCGAGGCTATCGTCCTCATCCCTAAAACTTGCTGAGAGCTCATTCTAGGGATAAGAGGTGTATGACTGAAAAAAAGAAATATAAAAACACACACACACTATATAGATATATATGTATATATATCTGTATATATATACATGTATAACATATATGTATATATATATATATATATATATATATATATATATATATATATATATATATATATATATATATATATATATATATGTATATATATATATACAGTATATGTTAATTCAAGATAAACAGTTACCAGTCGGTCATGCTTTCATGTTCCTCCCAAATTCAATTTACCCAATAGCAATTTAAACAGACAATTAAACAGTTAACAGTAAACAAGACAAATGAATACGTCAATCAATGTTGGAGAAAATTAATCTAGGAAAAGGTTTGCAACTTGCAACTAAGCCACTGCCCCGGCCACAACGTTTTAGCTTCTATATAATAAATACACTTCAGTGAGATTGGCATTACCATGTATAATAAAATTCGGCCAAATGCCCGAATCTGTAATGGGTGATAATGTCAACTTTCTGAAGTTCACTTATTATACTGAAGTTTAAAACGTTTTCCTTAGAATGTAGCTTAGCTTTAAGTTACAAACACTATCCTTGTTCAATTTTCTGAAACTTTTATTTTCATAATTCTTTACTTTGCTTTCTTCGCTCCGTTAGTTTCTCTATCCACTTCCCTGTATACTGAACTCAATATAGAATTTACGCCAAAGACCAAGCTCTGGGACCTGTGAGGTCAATCAGCGCTGAAAAGGACATTGACAATAAAAGGTTTGAAAGGTGTAACGGGAGGAAAACCTCAAAGCCGTTGCACTGTGAATCAATTGTTAGGAGAGGGTGGAAAGTAAGCCGGAAGAAAGAATATGAACGGAGGTACAGTAAAAGGAATGAAAAGGGTTGCAGCTAGGGGCCGAAGGAACGCTACAAAGAACCTTAAGTAATGCCTACAGTGTACCGCATGAGGTGCGCTGACTACACTACCCCCCTACGGAGTATAACTTTAAATATACAGATACAACAAAAATTAAGTACAAAACTTACACAAACGCAATAATCAAAGAAAATATAAAGAAACCTCAGTCAGACTAATCGTGAATATTTACGATACTCTGCGCCACACTAACCCTTGCAGATATGATGTAACAACATGGGACTGCTTTTCCTAACTGAGGCATCTTACACTTGAATTTATTTGAAGCTAATGCAAATGGGGGCTGGCCTCGTTCCTACATCTCACGTCATATATTTTCGGCGCAACATCTCTTTTCTAGAGACTGAATAACTTCGTTAAATGGGAGACACTGATGTCATTATTGACGAATAATTGGATCACTCCTTCATGATGAACAACAGGCCCTGTTTACGCGTAGTATGGTTGAAATGATTTTCTCTTACTCAAGCAGAAAGCCTGATTATGAATACATACTTTCGTGGGTATATATAGGCAAATACACACATACATATATACACGTACATACATACATATACACACATACATATATACATACATACATACATACATACATATACACATACACTGCACCCGCAAACACTTAACACAACCCATACACGTGTACACATGCAACGGTATCGATTTCCTCTTTATAATTTCTTCGCCACAACAACCTTTTTAACTGTTCTTTATTTCCTGCAAAACATTTGGAACTGGAATACTAAGATTTAGTCCAAATGCCAAGCGCTGGGACCTATGAGGTCATTCAGCGCTGAAAGGAAAACTGAGAGTAAATGAGGTCTGAAACGGTGTAACGGGAGGAAAACCTCGCAGTTGCACTGTGAAACAACTGTAGGAGAAGGTGGAAAGTAAGATGGAAGAAAGAGAATATGAGAGGAGGTATAGTAAAAGGAATGAAAGGAGTTGCAGCTAGGGGCCAAAGGAATGCTGCGAAGAACCTCAAGTAATGCCTACAGTGCACCGCGTGAGGTACACTGATGGCCTTACCCCGCTGCGGAGTTTAAAATATATTGGACCAATATCATTTACCCGATTTCGTGTAATTTCTGGAAAGAAAATCTTTTAATGAGATGACACGCCTTATTAGTACTTTTCTATGACCTCCAAACACCCAGCTACCCAGTGGCAAATTGGCTAGTTTCACTAGTATATGCCAGTTCATATGAACTGTCAAGGTAAACAAATAGCATTTAAAATTTTCTGAAAAACCTACGTGAAAACTATACACAATGCACAGAGTGTGAGCCGAGCAACGGCAGGCAATTAGAAAGTATAAGGCGAAGAGAAACGTGAATTATATATATAAAAAAAGGACGTTCACAGTACAAATGGATTCCTATCATAACTGGATTACAAAAGATTTCGGGTTTCAGCTCAAACCAAATCTATATAGTGCTTAGTGTCTTGACGTGCCACTCAGATGTCATGAGTTCGCGTCTCCACCAGGGCGATGAAAAATCACTGACTCTGTATCATGATCAGTTACTGCCGCGGTGTGGGGTCGGTGGTGGGAGGTTGAAACCAACATATGAGTATTCTCTGGAAGCTTGAATTTCAAGTTAATGGCCCCGTGGGCTTGTTCCATTTGAAACAGGTTTCATCTACTGAATAAAAAAAAAAACTCTAATCCAATCTGACAGATAAATGCAAAGTCTATATTTTTTCACTTCAAGAAAAATAAGTAACTTCACATGTGATTATTCAAGTCACATGTGCTGTACCTGGCACTGCAAGCAGAATATCAAGAATTTTCACTATTTCTGATAAAAATCTGTACCGGAAAAAGGAATTTACTTTCAAATGCAAAAACGATTTTCAACTTTCCTCCTAAAAAAAACTGGACGAGGCAGTCAGAAACTTCGCGTGGACTGGAAATTGCATGTC
>NC_089791.1:25395887-25425887 GCF_040412425.1 Macrobrachium rosenbergii | reverse complement strand
TTCCCGAATTATACTGCTCTATCAACTTACCTCATTACCAGGTAATGAAGGAATCGCTCTAATTAACTATCCCTGCCTAGGCACCGCAAGGCATAGATTCTCTTATTATTATTATTATTATTATTATTATTATTATTATTATTATTATTATTATTATTATTATTATTATTATTATTCAAAGTTTGTAAATGTCAGGCTGCAACAGACCAAGGAAGCTTCCACATAAGAAAATGTCCATAAGAAAATAATAAAAATGAGGAGAAGAAAATAACAGAGTATATAAAACATTGATAAATCAATTTAATAAATAATAAAAGCATGCATATAAATATAGGAACCAGGAGACAAAACAAAATAAAACAGAGAAGTTTTAAAAAATATGTCTAAGTTTTAAAAAGAGGTTCGGAAACTATTCTTTTATAAAAACTGGAAGAAAGAAATGAAATAGAAGGAGACAATAAAATAACAAGCAGTAAACACCGTATTCTATTTAAATTCTGTTCCCCATTAACAGAGACAGGTATCTCATAAGGGGAGAATCCTACCATCCTGCTTAGTCAAATTAATGAGATCGTGGACATCTCAGCAATCCAAAATGCGGCAAGACGTTGCAGAATACAGTTATTCGGGTGTAAGGAATCAAAAAAAATTTTGTATAAAAAAATATGACAAGGAAGACATAGCATAATGACAGTTAAGGTCTGTGGCTGACATACCTTAATCAATTGAATTTCATACTGAATCATATTTAATTTCATACTGAATCATATTTAATTTCGTATTCAGTTTCATACTGAACCATACTCTCAAAAACGTGTCGTTTGAGACCTCTTCAAACATGATCACTGAAACTAGGACTCAGTGTTTTCACCGTCCCATTTAAACTCATATTTAAATATCCTACATTTCTTAACTCATTACAGAAAGGTCAACAACCCTACGGACGCGGCTCTCCTGACGGGAAAATTGAGGAGAAGTCAATACTTCTTATTCCTTACGGTTTCTTCCAGCGAGTTCCAGCTTCCTGGAAAGATACTTTTTTTTTTTTTTCCTCCTTGACGACAAAACGAACGGAGAGCCAATACCTTTTTATACGGTGAGATTTCTGCCTTTTAACTCCGTCCAACCTTTCATTTTTCCCCTCCTCAGATTCTTGTAAATAATCGCAATTATTCCGATTTCAGGAACCGAACACCCACCGAGAAATGGTGAAGAGGGAAGCGAGTCATTATTCATAGGAAGAGGCCCGTGAATAACCTCTCGGTGTTGACAGAGGACTTATCAAACCACATACCTATTTGCACATCATTATCCCAAGGAGCTTGGAAATGGAATAAAAACGAAGGAATTAATGGGAACACACTTTCACGGGCTCGTCCATATATGCTCGGCGGCCCGCGATTTAATCACTGTCTCTACATTACGTTGGGGGGTTTTAATTTGTACTTAACTCTTATTTAAATGTATAAAAATCCTGTAAATAAATATTGGTCACCGTTTTTTTTTTTTTTTTATGCTGGCAGGCGGCAGATGCCGGGGTGGGAGGGTTGTGGGGGGGGGGCGGTTTAGTGATGAATACGTGATGGAGGAAATTTAAATATCAAAAGGTATGGAAAAAATATCCTTTTTTGTATATTACTGATGCAATGTTGTGAAAAAAATTCAGATTTATTTTTTATTAAAAATTCCAAGTCTGAGGGATATATTTCCTTAAAAAGAGAATGAGTTATTTAAATTAATCTCTTCGTAAGTAGGCTGAATTTTGTGTATCAAATTACTCAAATATAACTACGATTTACAATAATACATCATTTAGAAAATGGAGAGATGTACACATATACAATTTCCGTGCAACAAGGGCAATGTGACATGATTCTGTTTACAATAGAAAAATATTTACACGGCTAAATAGAGGACCGGCGAAAGAAACTAGTAATAAGTGAGAAAATGAAATAACTGGTAAATACAAGTAACGCCATTTCTGCACAGCTTTTACAGCCAGCGATATCAAACAATATTATTATTATATTATTATTATTATTATTATTATTCTTCTTATTATTATTATTATTATTATTATTATTATTATTATTATTATTATTCTTATTATTATTATTATTATTATTATTCAGAAGATGAACCCTATTCATTAGGGAGAAGTAAGAGGAAGTAAAGGGAAATAAGGAAAGAATGCATATCACATAAAAAAAGGACAAAAAATTAATATATTAATAAACAATTGAATAATGAAATGAAGGTATGTCGGAGTGTAATAACTACGAATATGTATTCATGTGTATATATACTCGTATATATACATATAAATATATATTTTATGTATATATATATATATATGTGTGTGTGTGAGAATGTGTGTGTGAGAATGAATGTATGTATGTATGTATGTATGTATGTATGTATGTATGTATGTACCCAAGCAAGCCCTAAAATCTTAAAAGATGTAGAATATCGTTACCTAAAACTTCTTATAACTGAACAAAATATAGTAAAATAAAAATGGCGGGTGAGCAATTGAAAACATATAAAACGTCGAACTAGGTAATATGTCCGTTTGCAAAACAGCATAACAGTGACCACATACTAACAAACGACATCATATAATAGTTAAGAAAATAACAGAACAGGTAAAATAAAAGGATCATTATATATATATATATATATATATATATATATATATATATATATATATATATATATATATAGATCATTATATATATATATATATATATATATATATATATATATATATATACATATATAATATATATATATATATATATATATATATATAAATATATATATATATATATATATATATATATATATATATATATATATATATAACTGAATCACGAAAATATGGAACGTGATGAATTTATAAATAAAGACAAAATTCACGAAGGAAAGAGAAGCAATGGAGTGCTACAAGGCCTTTCGACTTATAGTCCTTTACTCACCAGCACTCCACTGTTTCTCTTTTTGCTCATGAATTTTGTCTTTATTTATATATATATATATATATATATATATATATATATATATATATATATATATATATATATATGACAGAAAGGAAGAAACAATTTGAGTTTATACAAAAAAAAAAAAAGTTCATCAAACGTAATTGATTATGTCGCTTTCTTCCCCCTACTTTTTCTCGGTAACGGTAGGCCGTAAACAATTTACCGGGCCCCCCTCCCCCCCACCATGAAACATGACCAAAAAAAAAAAAGTAATAAAAATTAACAGAGTGGGAGGTCAATGGGGCGCAGAAGGGAGAAGGTGGAAAGTGGGAGGGTAGGGGAGGAAGGGGGAGATTTCAGAGCAGGACGGAAAAAAGAGAATTATAGAGGGGGGGAAGGGGGAGGGGGAGGAAAAAAAGGTCCCCCAGAGGCATCTATGATTTATGACAGGCCGTAAAAATACGTCATGGGAGAATGGAGCGGTCACTGTGGCGCCTACCAGAAAATGTGGTAATTTTCAAAAGATGGTCTCCTAGATACAACTTTTATCTCTCTCTCTCTCTCTCTCTCTCTCTCTCTCTCTCTCTCTCTCTCTCTCTCTCTCTCTCTCCCCCAATCACGGACAGGACGAGAACAGACGAATGGGCGTTTTCCCTAAAATCACATATGCCTGCCTTTGTTAAACTAAGCCGTGAATTATGTACCTAGTTGTTAGTTGACCGCTGTGGATTGCAACTGGGGTAGGAAGAGAGAGAGAGAGAGAGAGAGAGAGAGAGAGAGAGAGAGAGAGAGAGATAAACCATCAGAGTTAATGGTTCTGTCATATGAACGTTGTGGGTCGCAGCTGGAGAGAGAGAGAGAGAGAGAGAGAGAGAGAGATTAAAACCCCCGAGTGTTCACGGTTCTGTCAAAAAAGTATTAAATCAAGACGGGAGGGCCTCGACGAGGTAATACTCACCCCGATGGAGTGTAACCATTCATAAGATATTCTCTTATATGCAATTCCCTCACTGTCAAAGGAAAACTGAGGTTGGCCTGGGTAGACTGGAGAGGAGACCCAGGAGAGAGAGAGAGAGAGAGAGAGAGACCTCTCTCTTTATCTCTCAGTCTCGTTGGGTCTCTCTCTCTCTCTCTCTCACTTCTCTCAAAAAGTCTCTCAAGACTTTTATCTATTCAGCCCCGAGACAACCTTCTGTTTCTCTTTCATTTAATCATTGTTTCTCTGTGTGTATGGAGAGCACCCGGACGTAGCTCTCTCTCTCTCTCTCTCTCTCTCTCTCTCTCTGTTTCTCTTCATTTAATCATTGTTTTTCTGTGTCTGTCCGTCTCTCTCTCTCTCTCTCTCTCTCAGTTTTTCTTTTACTTGTTTAGCAGACTACCTCTGTTTCTCTCTTATTTCAATCACTGTTTTCTCTCTCTATATATATATCTCTCTCTCTCTTTCTCTTTCTCTCTCTCAGTTTTACTTTTGTTTAGCAGACTACCGCTGCTGTTTCTCTCTCATTTCCATCACTGTTTTTTTCTCTCTTTCTCAGTTTTTCTTTTGTTTAGCAGACTACCTCTGTTTCTCTCTCATTTCCATCACTGTTTTTTGTGTGCATCTCTCTCTCTCTCTCTCTCTCTCTCTCTCTCTCTCTCTCTCTCTCAGATGCCCACCACTTTCTTCAGCACTGTCAACAGCAAAGCCAGTGAGGCTGAGTGATTCACCGTGACCAGACTGACTTACCAATTTAAACAGACATTAAGTCTCACTTATTCTTCAACCTAACGATCCTCACACACCTCTTCTGCTCCTCATTTACGCAATAATTCAGGGCGAAGCATCAAGCATGCAAGCAGGTATCGTCCATCACGTTTCCCCGTCGACGTAATCACTTAACAGCAAATTTAATTGCTTCGAAAACACGAGGTAATTAACTGCTAAAACAAAGTTAATTAACTTATTATGCAAATGAGCATTGTATTATGTTCCCAGCGCGTCGCTGATATGACGCAATCCATCGCTACCTTCCCCCTAAAACCCATCCCCCAGCCGACGGCGTTCGGGCAATTAATAAACATCTTAATTGAGACTCATTTATTTAGCATGTAAAACTTTTTAGACCTCATTAACGAATGAGTGGGCAGCCTCCCTCACCAACCCCACCCCTCCACCTCTGAAAATATACACACGAGTTACGTGCATGACTGCTTGCACGGCTGCCTGCATTGCTTTGCATATTAATCGCTCGAGGAAGGCTGTGATTTGATGTGTTTGTGAGCGTGAAGGCATTTGCACTCGTTACTGCTTGGGATTGCTTTCGCAGTCAGAGCACGGGGGAAAGAGAAGTTTGTTTTCGATGATAAGCATCGCTTGAAAACAAAAGTGACTGGTTGAGAATGTGCAATGTGTTTATAAGTGATGTTGGAAGTTTTAGGCTCACGTTTTTTTTTTTTTTTTTTTGTTATTCTAAATGACTCTTATATATAGTATTTGCTTTTGTTTATATTGAAAGTTACAAAAAATATTCATGGTCTCACAACTAATTCTAATAATTCACATAAACTGTTAAGCCGCTAAAATAATAAATTTATTTTTCTAATCACTATTGCTTTAATCAGACATTTTTTCCTTTTAATAATAAAAAAACTTACGAACAGTCTCAGAAAAATTTTAAATCTAAAATATTTAACTATATGATACCCAATGTGTATCCATATACTTATTTCATGCAAAACACATACAGTCTACGGTCACGAATCAAAAACGCAGAATTTACAAAAATCATCAGAGCAATATAATGTACTGATATATTATAAACACTAAGCAATTGCAAAGTTACTTAGCTATAAACATCATATTCAATGGGACAGGTATTTTACTATATAACATCTTTGATAAAAAAAACTATAAATGATAGGTAAACATTCAAAGTATGTTTAAGGACGATGTTTTTTATATGTCGAGTATTCAAGATAATCCTATTTGACCAGGGATTTTTATCAGTCAGACCAGACTGCGACATTTCTGTTCTATATTTAAGAGAACGTCTAAAATTAAACCCAGTGGAATATCAAGAGACGAAACAGAAATATTGTTTTCATTATTTGCGACGAATACAAGTTGGTCTCGAGCCTTCAAAAAAAAAAAAAAAATGTCAAGAAAATGATTATACACATCTGACTAGCTCAAGTCTTAATTCATTTAGCCCATCTGGAGGAAATAACCGAGAGAGAAAAAGCTTTAAAAAGTTTGATGTTGAGGGATATGAATGAGATTCATTCATGTCATGAGATAGTTTCTCACTCTCTCTTTCTCTTACAGTTTTTGTTTTACTTGTTTAGCGGACTATTTGTGCTTCTCTCTCATTTTAATCATTGTTTTTCTGGGTCTCTCTCTCTCTCTCTCTCTCTCTCTCTCTCTCTCTCTCTCTCTCTCTCTCTGTGTTTTGTTTTATTTGTTTCGTGGACTACCTCAATTTCTCTTTCATTTCAATCATTGTTTTCTGTGTCTGTCTGTCTCTTCCTTCCTGCTTCTCTCTCTCTCTCTCTCTCTCTCTCTCTCTCTCTCTCTCTCTCTCTCTCTCTTTTGTTTTATTTGTTCGCTGACTACCTTAATTTCTCTTTCATTTCAATAATTGTTTTCTGTGTGTCTGTCTCCCCTCCTTCTTGCTTCTCTCTCTCTCTCTCTCTCTCTCTCTCTCTCTCTCTCTCTCTCTCTCACTCTGCGTTTTGTTTTGTTTGTTGAGCGGACTATCTCACTTTCTCTTTCATTTCAATCATTGTTTTCTGTGTTCTTTTCTTCCTTCCTCTTTGTCTCTTTTCTCTCTCTCTCTCTCTCTCTCTCTCTCTCTCTCTCTCTCTCTCTCTGTGTTTTGTTTTATTTGTTTCGCGGACTACCTCATTTCTTCTTTCTTTTCAATAATTGTTTTCTGTGTGTCTGTCAGTCTCTTCCGTCTTGCTCTCTCTCTCTCTCTTAGTTTTATATGTTTAGTCGCCTACCTCTCTTCCTCTCTGATTTCAATCATTGTTTTTTTCTCTGCTTGTATGTCTCTTCTTCATGTACTATTCCCCTTTTCACCCTCTCTCTCTCTTCTCTCTCTCTCTCTCTCTCTGTTTTGTTTTTATTTGTTCCATGGACTACCTCATTTCTTCTTTCTTTTCAATAATTGTTTTTTTGTGTCTGTCAGTCTCTTCCGTCTTGCTGCTCTGTCTCTTCTCTCTCTCTCTCTCTCTCTCTCTCTCTCTTCTCTCTCTTAGTTTTATATGTTTAGTCGACTACCTCTCTTCCTCTCTGATTTCAATCATTGTTTTTTTCTCTGCTTGTATGTCTCTTCTTCGTACTATTCCCCCTTTTCACCCTCTCTCTCTCTCTCTCTCTCTCTCTCTCTCTCCCCGTCAAAACTCACCCACCATTGCACATGAAAACTTCACAGCCCGCAGAAGTGTGATGGTCCCTTGAGAGAGGAACGGCTTTAACCCCGCATCTGAAGCTTTGATTACTCTATCAAACTGCTTCCACATTTCTCATACTTCGCCAATCTTTCTGGAAGTGTTCGTTCCCACTAGTAAAGGGCGAGTAGTGTGTGTGTGTGTGTGTGTGTGTGTGTGTGTGTGTGTGTGTGTGTGTGTGTGTGTGTGTGTATATATATATATATATATATATATATATATATATATATATATATATATATATATATATATATATATATATATATATATATATATATATATATATATATATAAATATATCTATATAATATATATAATTTTACATTAATTTATATATATATATATATATATATATATATATATATATATATATATATATATATATATATATAATTTTACCAGTGAATCATTTTTTGCAAAACTCCGAATTTTTGAGACGTTGCTTTCAAACATATCGTTTGAAATATATGTCTAACATTATCATTGCTTTTCGTATTGCCGTTTCATTAACTTTCTTCTGCAAGGTAATTCTTTCAATATTTTTTCCCCCACAACTTTTACTCTCGCAATATTTCTCCTGTCGTCCTCCCTCCTCCTTTCCACTTTAATACGATTTCATCCACTGAATTCCAATAAAAGAAATAAAAAAAAAACTTCAATCAGATAGAAAGCATATTTATACATATCAGTCACGGTCTATTGACCTGAACCGCCGTCATTCCATCCTCTTCAGGGAAAATTCGGAGTTACTTACAGGGGGAAAGGGTAGGGGAGGGGGACAGTCGAGCTGGACCCATGGTTGAGGAGGAGGAGGAGGAGGAGGAGGAGGAGGAGGAGGAGGAGGAGGAGGATGGAGGGAGGGGGATTTTTGAGGTTGAAGAAGGACTTCACCGGTGGAAAGGGGCCTTATATCATTATGAAAAAAGGGGTGATAGAGGGGGAAGGGCTGGGGAGGGGGACAGTCGAATTTGGACCCATGGTTGAGGAGGAGGAGGAGGAGGAGGAGGAGGAGGAGGAGGAGAGGGGGGATTTTGAGGTTGAAGAAGGACTTCACCGGTGGAAAGGGGGGGTTATATCGTTATGAAAAAAATGGAGTGATAGAGGGGGAAGGGCTGGGGAGGGGGACAGTCGAATTTGGACCCATGGTTGTGGAGGAGGAGGAGGAGGAGGAGGAGAGAGGGGGAGGATTGAGGAGGAAGGAAGGACTTTTGAGGTTGAAGAAGGACTTCACCAGTGGAATGGTGGGCTTATATCATTGTGAAAAAAGGGGTGATGGATGGGGAAGGGGTTGGGGAGGGGATAGTTGAACTGGGCCCATGGTTGGACGGGGTAGGGGGGACTTTTGAGGTTGGAGAAGGATGTTGCCAACGGAATGGGGGCTTATATCATTCTGCGGAAACGGGAGTGATTGAGGGGGAAGGAGGAGGGGAGGGGGAGGGGGAGGGGGGGATTTTGGAGGTTAGAGCAGGAAGTTACCAGTGGAAATGGGGATTATATCATTATTAAAAAGGGGGAAGGGGAATTTTCCTTTTATATATAATGTACGTGAATTTTACGCTATTTTGTTCTAAACGTGGATTAAAAAAACCACAAAAACACGTAAATACTCCAGGGAATGAATATAAAGTGAATTACATTAGCATTTAATGTTAAACAGCAAAACAAAATACGCCAGGACTTTATTTAAAGCTTTCTGACCTGTAAAAAACTGATAAATTTTACTGAAAAAGCATTTAAGACTAATCAAAATAGAGGAAATCGATGATTTGAAGAAAATAATAAAGAATCTGTGATAAATTGAGTATGATACACAGATCTAACGATAATCAGTTTATGTGCCAAATCACATTACACGTGACGAAATTATGTAGCAACGAAAAAAAATCAAGTTTCAATACTGATATTTCTGGTAATTTTACATGTTTTCAACGAAAAAAAAAATGCTACAATTTATTTGAAGAAAGTATCGAGAGTCCTAATAATGGAAGTTTTACTGAGTAGGGGATTCATCCACGATTCAGTAGTTTAAGTATGAATGAACCAGCGACCGCTGAGTGGTTTTTCTCTTGAGGCGACCATTACGGAAAAAGCTTTGAAATAAAAAAATTCTACTACTGCTAAGAAAAATTTAATAATAATACTAATACTAATAATGGAGAAACAAATACTACTACTAAAACTGTACTTTTATCTTTAAATACTACTACTACTGCTGCTGCTACTTGAGTATTTTTAATAATAATAATAATAATAATAATAAATAATAATAATAATAATAATACAAACGACACCAACCAAAATCATATATAAAACCTATATCTTTTTCAGGGCATGTACGACATACGCCACGCATAAAAGTACAAAAAAATAAAATACAGAGAGAAGTCCTCTGTACTGCATACTTTCGCGCATTAAAATAGAAAAAAATAAATAAATAAATCCCTTGCTCTTATGATGTCACCCTTACACAGGCAACAGACCTCTTCAACCTAAGATCATATTTTTTTCACCCAGTTTTTTAGAAGAGGTTTGGATGGAGGAGGGTAGTGGGGGGAGGGAGAGGGGAAGGGATTGGAGGAGGGGGTGGTAAGGAGGATAAGGGACACACAATACAGAACAGACAAGACGATGTTTTTTTTTTTTTTTTTTGTCATGGCAAAAAATGTAATTGGAAAAACGGACTAGGAAGAACATGAGGGGGTTTTTTTAGTACAGAAATCTGATGTGTGTTTTTTGTTTCGTTTTGAAATATACATAAAATCAGACATATCTGTCGTATAAATCTGATTTTTGGTTTGTTTCTGCTTTGAAATTCAATTAAAATCAGACATTTCTCACACAATGAAAATTTGTTAAAGGCTGAAAACGCAAGATTTCAGACATAATGTCTCAAAAAGATAGGAAAAGTCTATTCTATTCACTAATAAAAGCAGTTATCAAATTTCGGATTAACGTCTTCAAAAAAAAAAAAAAAAAAAAAAATCATACACATTCAACATACAAATTCACTTCTCTTTCCATTTCCCACAATCTTCTAATGCAAACAAATCCTCCTTTCAATCCTCCCGGCGCGGGGAAACCATCCAGAAATTCTCCGAGTATCGTTTATGAAAAGAAAAAAAAATATATATATCTCGCTTGAAACCCAAGCAGAAATTCTTGAGAGTGCGACAGTGACTCCCTCTTTCCTCGCGTTCTCTTTGCCCCATTTAGCTCATTTGTTTCTCTCTCCCTTCATTACCTTCCTAATCTTTCTCGGGGATGAACTTAAAAGCCGCTATTTATGATAAGCAGTATAAAAGGCCACCCCAGTTGAAACTCAAGTCTCGTTCGAGAGCATCCTGTTTACAAAGTTGAATTTAAAAGCCATTACGCCTAATCGACGCTGTTAAGCAAATGCGAACCTTTCCTCTCCGAATTACACGCATGCGCAAACAGGCGCACAAAAACGGCGGTGGAAATGAAAGACACCTTGAGATACGCTGTGACGTCATCACCTCCTGTCCCTGGACGAATCATGTCGCGTCATTTGGGTGACATCATCACTCCCTCGACCAATAACGTAGTGCAATTTGGGTGACGTCATCAAAAGCATAACGAGATAATGGTCGTAATGGTGAGAACTGAAAAGGTGGCGACCGCTGAATAAGCTGAGATCATCTTCAATAAAAAAAAAAAACTGCGCTTGTTTCAGCAGTCTACTAATGCTTTCAAGTCGTGCCTTAACTGTGCTAACTCGTTTGAAGTTAAGAACCGTCATTCTTTTGCAGTGCTCGTTTTCATTTCACCTGTATTTAACCGTAATGAACAGCTTTACTTGTTTTTATTTCATATATACTTATTTCTGGAGACAAGAACAGCAACTGGGGTAAATGGATCTTGGTTGGGTTCCACAGTGTGGCTGAAATGGAAACTAGGTCGAATCATTACATTTTTTAAAAGTTGCTTATTAATCTGGATGCTTTCAGAAAAACCAGATTCATTTATTACAATTTTATTTAATGTTTTTATTGCAAACGGATTGTATTTTACTTTCAGTCAATAATGAATCTGTTTTTTTATCTAATTAATTCAGAAATCAAATACCGGCTCGAAAAATTATTTGCGAAAAATTATCAAATTTTTTATAGGCAAAGTTTATTGAAGGACTGCTCTAACATATCACACTAAATCTAATTATAAACCGATAAAATAATATGCTGGTTAAAAATAAGCAGGAGAAGGGGACGAAAAGTAAACCAGACCGAAAATAATTTAAATATTCTTAGGACAGAAGACCTTTATTCCCCCAGGACGTTGTGCTGTTGGAACCTCAAAAGTTCAAACGAAGATGCAATGCATTATATTACCCTAAAGCACTTCTTGTATTTTATATTTTACTTACATTTTTGTCTCTTTGTTTATTAATTTGTCTTTTCTTTTGGAATGCCTGATCTTTTATTTTGTACTTCCTTTTATTTTCTTTTGCCTTTTTTTATTTTCTGTTGCCCTTTTCAAATGAACACCATATTCATGGGAAGCTTGAATTTCAAGTCAATGGCCCCTGTGGGTCCGTCCCGCATGAATAGCGTTCATTTTCTGAATAATAATAATAATAATAATAATAATAATAATAATAATAATAATAATAATAATAATAATAATATTATTATTATTATTATTATTATTATTATTATTTTTATATTATTATTATTATTATATTATTATTCTGATGATGATGAACCCTATTCATATGGAACAAACCCACAGGGACGATTGACTTCAAATTTAAGCTTCCAAAGTATATGGCGTTCAATCGAAAGAAGTAACATAAGGTAAAGGGAAATCCAAAAAGAGGTGATCACTTATTAGGAAACAGATAAATTAACAAATAATAATAATAATAATAATAATAATAATAATAATAATAATAATAATAATAATAATAATAATAATAAATTTTACTCCCTCCAAAACACAGGCAAGAAATAATCGACATCTCCTACCCTACTGCCTGTCTCATCTCAGAATAATAATAATAATAATAATAATAATAATAATAATAATAATAATAATAATAATAATAATAATAATAATAATAATAAATTTTACTCCCCTCAAAACACAGGCAAGAAATAATCGACATCTCGTACCCTACTGCCTGTGAATCTCAGAATAATAATAATAATAATAATAATAATAATAATAATAATAATAATAATAATAATAATATTAATAATAAATGTCATCCAGGACCGTCCATAACCAAAACACAAAGACATAATCACGAACATAATGATTGACCACATCCGCCGCCTCGCCTCTTGGAAGCCACATTGGGAAGGAGAAACCAACACTCAACATTACTGTCTCCTCCCCGGCAGCCAGGAGACATGCTCATAATAAATCAAAATATCCGATCGAAATTCTTCTCTTCATCCTCATAATAATAAAAACAGAACTTGGATGGGATAACATGCCCCGGGCAATAATCATAATTCAGCACCGATCATGACCTCCCCTAAAATAATAATTTCTTCAGACCTCCAGCAACTTTAATAATAATAATAAATTTCTCCCCCCAAAACACAGGCAAGAAATAATCGACATCTCGTACCCTACTGCCTGTGAATCTCATAATAATAATAATAATAATAATAATAATAATAATAATAATAATAATGAACTTTACTCCCCCCAAAACACAGGCAAGAAATAATCGACATCTCGTAATACTGCCTGTGAATATAATAATAATAATAATAATAATAATAATAATAATAATAATAATAATAATAATGAACTTTACTCCCCCCAAAACACAGGCAAGAAATAATCGACATCTCGTACCCTACTGCCCGTGAATCTCAGAATAATAATAATATTAACAATAATAATAATAATAATAATAATAATAATAATAATAATAATAATAATTTTACTCCCCAAAACACAGGCAAGAAATAATCAACATCTCGTACCCTACTGCCTGTGAATCTCAGAATAATAATAATAATAATAATAATAATAATAATAATAATAATAATAATAATAATAAATAATAATAATAATAAAACACAGGCAAGAAATAAGCAACATCTTTACTGCCTGTGAATCTCAGAATAATAATAATAATAATAATAATAATAATAATAATAATAATAATAATAATAAATTTTACTCCCCAAAACACAGGCAAGAAATAAGCAACATCTCGTACCCTACTGCCTGTGAATCTCAGAATAATAATAATAATAATAATAATAATAATAATAATAATAATAATAATAATAATAATAATAATAATAATTTCATTTCCCCAAAAAACAGGCAAGAAATAATCGACATCTCGCAACCTACTGCCTGTGAATCTCATAGTAATAATAATAATAATAATAATAATAATAATAATAATAATAATAATAATAATAATAATAACAAATTTCACTCCCCCCAAAACACAGGCAAGAAATAATCGACATCTCGTACTCTACTGCCTGTGAATCTCAGAGTAATAATAATAATAATAATAATAATAATAATAATAATAATAATAATAATAAATTTTACTCCCTCCAAAAAGCAGGCAAGAAATAATCGACATCTCGTACCCTACTGCCTGCGTTTCTCAGAGTAATAATAATAATAATAATAATAATAATAATAATAATAATAATTTCATTTCCCAAAAAACAGGCAAGAAATAATCGACATCTCTCTCCAAATTTCACTCCCCCAAAACACAGGCAAGAAATAATCGACATCTCGTACTCTACTGCTTGTGAATCTCAGAATAATAATAATAATAATAATAATAATAATAATAATAATAATAATAATAATAATAATAATAACAAATTTCACTCCCCCCAAAACACAGGCAAGAATTAATCGACATCTCGTACCCTACTGCCTGCGAATCTCAGCCCAGACAGAGAGCCAGTAAATAATACCGTTACATCAAAAGAAGCAATGAAGAATTAACGGCGGAGATCTACGAACCTCAGGATGAAATAAACAATGAAAGACTTTCTCCTCCTAATTGCAGTAATGTCTGCAACGACGGAAAAACTCTTCGCGCGATCCGTGGCTGCTGGCGTCACACAGGGAGTGGGGAAATGGGAAGAAAGAGGAAGAAATAAAGAATAAAAAAAAAAAACTAAAACACAGGTGAGCGAATGCTTGGGTGGGTGATCTGTCAGTAGAAGCCGGGAACTCAAAGACTTCGCTGTTTCGCCAGAAATCCCTTACTAAAAACAAACGGAGGTATTTTGATCGTTGGTGATAAACGAAATTCGGTAAATATTTCGCCGTTTGAAAGGAGGGGGTCTTAATTGTTTTTTTTTTTTTTTCTGTTAGAAAATGTAAGATTTAGTTGTTCTGTATTGTCGCCTAGTAATTATATGTTGGATACTTCTTGTACTATACGTGTACCGTATGCTTTTGGGTAATGTAGCTTAGCAGTGTATATTCTTATTTTTCACCTGTATAATATATATGATATATATATATATATATATATATATATATATATATATATATATATATATATATATATATTATATATATATATAACATAATACAATGTATAAATATAGATACATAAATTTATATAACGTATATATATATAATATATATACTATAATAGATAACATAATACAATATATAAATATAAATATATAAATTTATAAACTGTGTATATATAACACACACACACGCGTGTGAGTAACTTTTCAATTTATGTATTCATGTTGATATTTACAATTTACAGGAGGTTTGCAAAGATTGTGTGTATTATCTATATATATATATATATATATATATATATATATATATATATATATATATATATATATATATATATATATCTTTAACAAACCTCCTGTAAATTGTAAATATCAACACGAATACATTAAATGTGAAAGTTACTCACAGGAATCCCTCTCAAATATTCTCGCATTCGCTATTTCCCTACAGAAAAATCTGTCCCTCGCGCAACACTTCCCAACAGAAACTCTGAAATTCTGAAATGTTTAAACACACCAACAGAAATCCTTTTGATCGTCGCCACTCCTCCATCTTTAATTCTCAACCAAACTTTGTTACACGAATAACAAATAATTCTCTTTACGTCGCCATGCCCCTTATGGCGAACTTCTATTACACAAATAGAATTTCTTTACTTTCCGTTCTAAACTTCTCCTCCAAACTTCATCATGGGAAGTTACACATAATTTCGTAAGTGGAAAAAAGTTGTTGTTTGAAATTGGGTCTCGTGAAACATAAAATAATTTTGTGCTCTCCTTTCTTATTCCATGAAAATGCGAAGTAATTAGATTCGTGTTCACTAAAACTTGGTATAAAAGTTTTGCTGCCCCGTGTTCGAAGTTATAATAAAAATAGAATTTCCATTTTTTATATTTATATGAACCCCTTCTGAACTTGAGTTATTTTTCTTCGCATTCTATCTAGTTTTCTTAAACCGAATTTAAAACACTATTAAAAATAACTAAACAACAAACCATTAACTAAAAGTTTTCACTTAAACATCGTACAATTTAGTTTCTTTGAAATTCTTGGCTTGAACTAAAGCAAAGTATTGACTGATTTATTCAAGAAACTTGGCGCTACAGAGACTAAATTCTTCGACGACGAAAGTGTCTTCGGCTATAAATAATTTGGAGTTTAAAGAGAAAAATCTGCAAAAGAAATTTTTGAAAAGTTGCTTCGAAGCAAGTGAGGTAACTTACCTTGAACAGAACTTCAAGCAATGAATAAATCAGCGACTGGAAATAAAAGGATGAGGTCAGCAAGCAAACGCAGAAAATTATTTCATAAAAGATTTTCTGTTTCTGAATGAAGAAATAAATAAATAAAAAAAACATATCCCCAAAAATAAAATAAAAGGAAAAGGTACGCAAGCAAACACAGAAAATTATTTCGAAAACGATTTTCTTTTTCTGAATGAAAGAGTAAATAGATAAGCCTACAATAAGCCCACTACAACAGAAAAATAAAAGGACGGGCAAACAAACAGAAGCAGAAAATAATTTCAAATATTATTTTCTGCTTCTGAATGAAGAAATAAATGAAGAAATGGATCAACCTACAACAGAACAACAAAAGGAAAGGTGAACAGAAACAAAAATTAATTTCAAAAATTATTTTCTGTTTTAGAATGAATAAAGAAATGTATAAATGGGTAAACCTAAAACAGAAAAATAAAATGAGAGCTAAACAGAAACAGTAGCAGAAAATCGTAAAAAAAATATTTTTTATTTCTGAATGAAGAAATTTAATGGATAAAAAATAAATTCCCAAAACAAAATAAAAGGAAAAGATAAGCAAGCAAAACACAGAAAATCATTTAAAAATAATTTCCTGTTTCTAAACGAAGAAATAAAAAAATATATATTCCCAAAAGAAAATAAAAGGCATGCAAGCAAAAACTCAAAATCATTTATTAACGATTTTCTCTTTCTGAATCTATAAATAAATAAGTTATTAAATAAACAAATCAATAAACAAATAAATCCAAAAAAATAAAAATAAAATGAAAGGAAACAGAGACAGAAAATCATCTTCGAAATCGCCCCCCCCCCCAACTTAAACTTGGGATAATTCTTGTCGATTCTCATTTGAAGTTGACATTTCCGGCGACGAGCGCTGTTGCTTACGCTAATTAACTCGTTACGGCCAAGTTCATTAACGATCAAATTTGGAACGGCGGGGCGGGGATAAGGGGAGAGGGGGCGGTGGGGGGGGAGTTGAACGGCGCATCCTGGCAATAACATTTCTGATAAACTCCTGTTATTAATGTCGGTCGTAAATATCATCTTGGCAGGATCAAAGGAAGGTTGGAAGGAGAATGAACCAGAGAGAGAGAGAGAGAGAGAGAGAGAGAGAGAGAGAGAGAGAGAGAGAGAGAGAAATTTTATAATTGCTAACAAAACCGCAGCTTTTGCTCTACGTTTACCAGCATACTGCTTGGAGAGAGAGAGAGAGAGAGAGAGAGAGAGAGAGAGAGAGAGAGAGAGAGAGAGAGAGAGAGAGAGAGCCTTTATAATTACATGAGAAAACTGTAACTTCTTAGATTTAACAGAATGTTAAAAGCACAGCTATTGAGAGAGAGAGAGAGAGATTTTATAATTGCTTAAGAAAACTGCATCTTCCGATTTAGATTCAGCAACATGTTAAAATCACAGCTATGGCTGTAAAACCAGAGAGAAAATCAGAGAGAGAGAGAGAGAGAGAGAGGAGAGAGAGAGAGAGAGAGAGAGAGAGAGAGAGAGACTTTATAATTACATAAGAAAACTGCAACTTCTGATTTAGATTTAACGGGATGTTAAAATCTCAGGAGATCAGAGAGAGAGAGAGAGAGAGAGAGAGAGAGAGAGAGAGAGAGAGAGAGAGAGAGAGAGAGAGAAACTAAACGACAATCTTGAAATATTCAAACAAATATATATGATAAAATCACAATTAAAAAAGTCTCAATCAAGATAATGCCCTGACAACTCCGTAATAACCGGGACATCGGGATCATTAGCCCAGAGATTTGAAAGATTAAGGAATGAAACATCGCTGAGCTGTTGTTTGGACATCTGCTTCTGCCTGATCGTGAAGTTTCGAAATGAACGCGACTTTTTCCACACTGTTTCAGCGGATGAAACGCTTAACAAACCTTGTCGTTATTTTTCCCTTCATCTTAAAAATATTAAAAAATATTTTTAAAACGAAAAGGATGACATTAAAACCTCATTAGCATTAAACTTTATAAACGTCATCAAACTGGCAATATCAATTAAAAAGATAAACGAGAGCAATCAAACGCAAACGTTGATAAAAGTCAAGTAAAAAAAAAGGGGGGGGGCGTGCGTGCGAACGCTTAAGACATCAGATAAACGGATACCATATTTGCATATCCGCTTTGATAAGACGATTGCTACAGGAAATGACAGTATCAAGCGAAAATTTCACCCAAGGACAATTTGCTAAATTGAAAGAAACCGTTCAAAATCATATAAAAACCAGATAACGAGACTTAACGACTCTTAAAAGTCACGAACCTGTCTTTAATTTACATTTCAAAGATTAGGACAGTGTCCTACGTTCCTTTCCATATTTCTGGTCCTGAATATCATCGCCCACGACAACTGGGGTAAATATGCAACGTCTGGCTAAATTCATATAAAATAGGTTTTAAAACATCTGACTAAATTTATACAAAATAAGTTTTAAAACATCTGGCTAAATTCATATAAAGTAAGTTTTAGAACATGTGGCTAAATTCATGTAAAATGTTTTGAAACATGTGGCTAAATTCATAAAAAACAAGTTTTAAAACATCTGGCTAAATTCATATGAAATAAGTTTTAAAACATCTGGTTAAATTTGTATAAAATAAGTTTTAAAACATCTGGCTAATTCATAAAAAATAAGTTTCAAAACATCTGGCTAAATTCATATAAAATTAGTTTTAAAACATCGCGCTACATTCATGTTAAATAAGTTTTAAAACATCTGCCTAAACTCATCTAAAATAAGTTTTAAAACATCTGGCTAAATTCATATAAAATAAGTTTTAAAACATCTGGCTAAATTCATATAAAATAAGTTTTAAAAGATGTGGCAAAATTCATATAAAATAAGTTTTAAAACATCTGGCTAAATTCATATAAAATAGTTTTAAAACATCTGGCAAAATTCATATAAAATAAGTTTTGAAACATCGGGGTAAATTCCTGTCAGATAAGTTTTAAAACTTCTGGCTAAATTCATATATAAAATAAGTTTTGAAACATCTGGCTAAATTCGTATAAAATAATTTTTAAAACATCTGGATAAATTCATATAAAATAAGTTTTAAAACATCTGGCTAATTCATATAAAATAAGTTTTAAAACATCTGGCTAAATTCATATAAAATAGGTTTTAAATCATTTGGCTAAATTCATATAAAATAAGTTTACAAAGATTATTCCTTTTTGGAGAACAAGATTCCTAGTTGTGGAATTGTACTTCTTGAAGGTGAAAAAATATCCTACGCTCCTCCAAAAACGCTTTTGACCCTAGGATATCCTAAATTCGAAGGATCATCTCGAGCCCGCGTGGGCAAACAGCTCTTTACGGATATCTCGGTATCACATAAGGTACAGGGAGGGAGAGATGATAATGGACTCCTTGTGGTCAGGGTGTTTACACCCCCAATCTTATTTATGTTAAACTTTAAACCAGAAAATTAGCTTACGTCAAGAAAAGAATATAGAATTTAGACAAAAGGACAAACGCTAGGACCTGTGAGGTCATTCAACGCTGAAACGGAAAATGACAGATAAAAGGTTTGAAAGGTGTAACAGGAGGAAAACCTCGCAGTTGCAATATGAAGCAATTGGTAAGAGAGGATGGAAAATAAGATGGAAGGAAGAGAATATGAACGGAGCTACAGTAAAAGAAATGAAAGGGGTTGCAACTAGGGGCCGAAGGGACGCTGCAAAGAACCTTAAGTAATGCCTACAGTGCACCGCATAAGGTGCACCGACGGCACTATCCCCCTACGGGGTAGCTGACATCACCACACAACAATACTTCGATCATCTATAAACTCACACTATAAATCTATAAATTACTATCTTCAAGGTGGAGTCTCGGAAGATATTCTGCGCAGTTTTGTGAAGGACTCAAGTCCAGAAATCCAGAAATTCCGTAAAAACCAGGCCATAAAACCACAATGGACTTCAACTTCGTTCCTAATCATTATAGATGGATTTGGCTGTCCATTCAGCCCGGCCCCACCCATCCCAATGGTTTGATTCTCTCATGCTTAATTTTTTTCTCACACTTTTTTTTTTTTTTTAATAGGGAGAGAAGTTTTAAAACAGCCTCGTAAAGATGTTGTGTTTACGCGCGAGGAGATATATCACAGCAGAAGTGGCGATTAACACCGAGATGTTTTGGATGTTTCTAAACCTGATTCTTTTTTATGAGAGAGAGAGAGAGAGAGAGAGAGAGAGAGAGAGAGAGAGAGAGAGATGGCGGCGTTTAGAAATACGTCATTTTTCGTTTTCTCTTTTACATTAAATCTTTTAATTGTTATTTAATAATTTATAATTTTAATACTTCTCACAAACTTCAGTTACTTACTCAAATGAAGAAGTTGCAATATCCACCAGAGTTAACTGCTATTTGCTATTTCACATACGCTCATTTCAGATTGAAAAGAAAATAATTTTAGGAGTGTATAGCCAAACCAGTCAGGAAAATGACACGAGAGAGAGAGAGAGAGAGAGAGAGAGAGAGAGAGAGAGAGAGAGAGAGAGAGGAATATCCATATTCTTAATAAACTCAATTTAATTCATAAGAAATGTTCTGTAAAACCAGAAACAAAAGACAGTAAGGCACTGAAGCTGAGAGATTCTGACGAATATCTGTCCACTAGGGCGCAGCCGGGGGGGAGGCTGAGTTGTGATTACCTCATCGAGGCCCTCTCCTTTTTTTTATGATGTGATAGTATATATTTGGTACTGAGTTGTAGCTGTACAACTTACAGCAAAAATGACCACGATGGACCAGCTTTGTAAACCGAAAGGTGGATGAATGGGTAAATAGTAAATAATTAAATAGGCGGATAGAAAAATTATATAAAAAATAAATAATTTAATTAATTAAAAAATAAGTAAATCATTTTGTAAAAATGCACTGAAGCAACTAATGGCCTCTATTCAAGACACCAGAATCTTTTTATTTTTATTATATTACTTGGACAAAAATCTCTTGCATTTGCTCTTTATCTTTTACATGGCTATACATAACGGCACATCCAATTTATATTTAATCACGCCTGTTTTTCATTCCACTTCTCTACATTTCTTTCTCTCTCTCTCTCTCTCTCTCTCTCTCTCTCTATCACCAGCACAGACACACAACAGTCGACTACCATGCACGTTCCTATTCACTGCTATGGTCACCGGAAGTGTAGTGGATTTAAAAAAAAGAAAGCGGCCATGCTACCGCTCCTACCCTCACTCAAGATCAAACCCGGGTTCTCGTGGCTGCTAACAAACGTCCTACCAGAGGCAGATTTACCAGCCATTCATCCTTAAAAAAAAAAATAAAAAAATCGTATTCGAGTCCTAAGAGATCCTTCAACCGAACCGAACCGCGACCTATCTCCTTCGAGAGAGTCTCTGGAACATGGCGGACGTGTGAATCTGCTAAACAGGTCCCACCCTTGGCCATTAGGGAGATATGAATGGCTATTTATTAAACAATTAAGATAGCATCTAGTATTCTGCTCATGTTAGCAGATAACCCACAAGTCGATGGGGCTTGTAACCGCATTATGCTATCGGAAGGTTTGTCGGCCCTGTTTTTTTCCCCGCGTTAAGTACGGGGATTAGGGGGAATGGGGAAGGCAAAATGGGTTCCGCTGAGGCTGGATGGTCGTCTGGTATGAGGACTAGACAGACAGACAGACAGACAGAAGACAGACAGAGACAGAAAGAGAAAAGGCTATTCAAGGAGGTTTTAGCGATAACCGAGAAATCGACACGATTTTTGACCATGATTAGTTGCAAGTTTTTACAAAATCTTACCTCGAACAAATATCAATAAATACAAAAACATACAAATAAACACAGAAATAAAAAGAGAAAATGAAGCACTAAGAGAAGCTGTGAGTTGAATAAGAATAAATATCCTCGATAAATTATTGTTTTGAAGGTCAAAATCTTTCTCTGCATCTTTTCCCATTTCTGTGTGGGTCGATGTTCTGACAGCTTTCCTCCATCTGGCTCTGTCAAACACATCGTCCTCTGACAACTGTTTGTCTCTCAGATCTTCTCTAACTACATCTATCCACCTTCGCTGCGGTCTTCCTTTTGTTCTCCCACCAGGTCAACATAACATTAATTAATGATGGTCGGTAACCGATGTTACATTAAGATCAATCTCCAACTTAAAGAGTTCCCAACAGTGCACAAAATACAGGCCTGGAATGTCAAAAGCCCAAGGTACACTAACGAAGTTCTAGAACAGGGGTGAACTTCGCACATGTGATGTTTGACAGAAAGAGAGAAAAATGTTAGTTAATGCCCATGTCACGATCAGATTACCTCATGCAGTGAAGTAAACTGCGTTTAGGAAAATTAATATGATAATGACGTCACTAGATGGAATTACGTTAGTATTGTTCTCACGCATGACTGAAATTCCATCTAGTGACGCGATTATCCGTAGGGGGATAGTGCCGTCAATGCACCTCATGCGGTGCACTGTAGGCATTACCATAGGTTCTTAGCAGCGTGCCTTCGACCCCTAGCTGCAACCCCTTCCGTTTCTTTTACTGTACCCACTTTCATATTCTCTTTCTTCCATCTTGCTTTCCACTCTCTCCTAACAATTGATTCATAGTGCAACTGCTTTGAGGTTTTCCTCCTGTTACACCTTTCAAACCTTTTGCTGTCAATTTCCGTTTCAGCGCTGAATGACCTCATAGGTTCCAGTGCTTGGCTTTTGGCCTAAATTCTATATTCGATTCAATTCAATTCAATAGTTTTCCCGAGCATAGTTCAATTCATTGTATGTTAAAATATTCTCGATATGGGCAATAACTAACCTTTTCTTACTCTCTTTCTATTCCTAAGGGTTTTTCACACGTCCAAGACGTGTTTTTCCATATTTGGAAACTCATTTTAAGTTACAGGTTTTTTTCAATGTATTATGGTTCCTGATCTTTATTAATATAATACTGACCTTGAAAACAACAATTATAAAAAGTAAAATCTGAAACGGCAAACAACGAAAGAATAATGGAGATTGAAACAAATATTCACATGGAATGAGTTAAGAGTAATTTGCATAGATATGAACCTACATCAAATAACTACATAGAAGAGAAAAGTTAGTAAAAATACACTATTAAAAATCTGAATATATTATGGAATACTGTAGTATGCTGGAATTTGCCAAGTAAAAAACTACTTAAGCTTGAAATGGCTTGGAGGTACGGATAACGTAAGAGATGACATACTGACTCCTGTAGAATGGCGTTACAACATATATGGTCATCGACGCCCAGGAAAGGACACCAAAGTTTGCGGGGTTACGTAAGAAGAAAGAGACGTCCGAATCTCAACAGAAATAAAAATGACATAAGAACTGCCCATTAACGAACTGCTGATGATTCAAGTTAAAGAATTCTGAGACAAACGCAGTACCTGAATTATCTTCCTTGACGTTCCAAAGAGACCCGTCGAGATGACGTTTAAAGGAACCTAATGGATCAGACTGTCAATTTTTTTTAGCGTCAGGCTAATGCTTCAGTCACATTAAGGGGCTAATACGAAGGTAGGGAAGACAATGGGCAATTCGGTTAATGTATGGTATATAAAATCTTGAGAGATTCGAGCATTCACTAATGGCTCGCTCATTAATATAACATCTACATACGCGAACATACGTACATACAATGGTCATCATGCTATTCCCATGACTAGCTAGTGGTTAAGCCTTCAAAGAGTTCGATTGACCTATGCACTGAGTATATACTTGGGGCGAGTCGGTTGAGCAGAAACTGTCGCTTGGGCCGGCACGTTCAATTCAATCTCATTTCTCGCTATAATGCCAATAAGCTGTTGACCCGTTGCTATTGGTTCACTAAAATATAATACTTCAGGGCCAGTTGTTAATCAGCTCAGTGGTCTGGTCGATCATTGTTAGGTCATTGTGGGCCAGCTTGGAACAGGGATAAGGCAAGCAACAGCATCCCAAAATAATTACTGAAAACTGGAGGAGTAACAACTGTGCTTCTGTTGACCCTATAACTATAAGCCTTTTCTCCTATGAGGGAGTGGATCAAGAAGGCCATGGCGTGCAACCCACCACAGTCGAATAACTACTAGACACATAACAGATTTGGCCTTGGTCCTCTCCTTGGTGATCTGGATGATATAACACACACACAAATATATATATATAGATATACATATATATATATATATATATATATATATATATATATATATATATATATATATATGTATATATATATATATATATATATATATATATATATATATATATATATATATATATATATATATATATATATATATATGGACATCTTAATGACAGCTGATAACGGAGCATATAAGGTAGTTAAACGAACACCACTGCACGCTTAATCATTTAATTATTGAGAGAGAGAGAGAGAGAGAGAGAGAGAGAGAGAGAGAGAGAGAGAGAGAGAGAGATATCTGCATACATAAAAATCCTTACCCAATTAGATTTCTATCCCGGGCCCAAACCATCACGAGGTCACACACACACACACACACACATACACACACAAACTGCGTATGCAAATCCGCAGATCCGCTAATAAGCAATCCGCATATTTTAAAAAGGTGCCATTTGCATGCGGGGAGGGATTCCACTTGCACCCTCGTGGGTGCCTCTAAACGCAGTTTGACTCCCTGATTGGCTCCGAGGGCCCCGAGCCTCGAGGTACGAACGGAGTCACAAACAGGATAGACCGTATGTGTCCTCTGTCACATACATTTGATCGGGGATCGTGTCGGGCGGACGTACGTGCTGGTTTCCACGACGCGGTATGCAAGAATTCCTGTTTGTGTCTTGTGTTTTGAGTCATTCCATGATTTGAATTGCTAATACCTGAAGGCATAACATCACTTCTAAGAGTGTTTATGATAGATTTATTGTTTTATATTGTTCTTGACATTCGATATTTTGAAACGACATTTTGAATTGTGAATGCCTGAAGGTATGAGATCACTTCTGAGTGTGTTCATGATTAGTTTTGCATTTAATCTCTCTCTCTCTCTCTCTCTCTCTCTCTCTCTCTCTCTCTCTCTCTCTCTCTCTATATATATATATATATATATATATATATATATATATATATATATATATATATATATATATATATATATATATATATATTATTATTTTATTTATTATATATATATATATGTATGTATATATACACAGTATATATAATTTTAATTTTGTCTAATCTAATCTCTCTCTCTCTCTCTCTCTCTCTCTCTCTCTCTCTCTCTCTCTCTCTCTCTCATACAAACTAATTGACTATATTAAATCTGTTTTGAGTTTTGAAGTTCTGACAGCAAAGGGAAATTTCCAAGGATGTTTACGAAAACTCCATAAAGAATTCGATGTTAGTCTCTTGTCTAAATAAAAGGAAAAAAAAATGAACCAATTCTGTTTTCCTTATACAATATGAATCCATTACTTGAAATTTACTGAAGAATTAGGCAGAAATAACTATATTTAATTTTCACTCATACCATTACATCGATCTTCAATCGAAGGAGAGAGAGAGAGAGAGAGAGAGAGAGAGAGAGAGAGAGAGAGAGAGAGAGAGAATATTAATCTTAAAGTTTATGTGACTTCGTTATCATTTTCGAATTTTCAATTATCGAATATCAAGTATAAATCCCGACGGTAATCATTAGAGGTAATTAAAGATATCACAGACCGCAGGACTCGAGCAAAACCTGAATACGCCTAGGATCAGTGAATGAAAGGCAGAAAGAGTCCTTTTTTTAATATTTTTTTTGAGGGGGTGGGGGTGGAACCAAAACATGGCAACTGCAAGTCAATTTTTTTATCTAAATATTATTTTGCAGGCGAGACCAGCTGGAGCGCACTAGAATACATCTAGGATCAGTGAATGAAAGGCTGGAAGAGTCATTTTTTTATTTTTTTTGGGGGGGGAAGGGGTAAACCAAAATATGACACGACTGAACAACAACAAAAAAATTTTTTTTTAATCTAAATATTATTTTGCAGGTGAGACCAGTTGGAGTGCACTAGAATACGTCTAGGATCAGTGAATGAAAGGCAAGAAGAGCCCTTTGTTTAATTTTTTTTTTTGGGGGGGGGGGGGAGGGACCAAAACATGACACAACTGTAAACCCATTTTTTTTAATCTAAATATTTTTTTGCAGGTCAGACCAGCTGGAGTACACTAGAAAACATCTAGGATAAGTGAATGAAAGCCAGAAAGAATCCTTTTTTTTTTTTTTTTTTTTTTGGGGGCAGGTGGTGTGTGTGTGTGCAACCAAAACATGACACAACTAAAACCAAATTTTTTTATATAAAAATTTTTTTGCAGGTCAGACCAGCTGGAGTATACTAAAATGAGTCTAGGATCAGTGAATGAAGGCAGGAAGAGTCCTTTTTTATTATAATTTTTTTTTGGTGGTGGTGGTGGTGTGTGTGTGAACCAAAAACATGACACAACTAAAACCTATTTTTTTATCCTAAATATTTTTTTTTGCAGGTGAGACCAGGTGGGGTACACTAGAAAACGTCCAGGATCAGTAAATGAAAGGCAGGGAGAGTTATTTTTAAATTTTTTTTTTTGGGTGTATGAAAAAAAAAACATGACAACCAAAAGTCAATTTTTTTCATCGAAATATTTTTTCCAGTTCAGACCAGCTGGAATACGACGGAATAATTTCCGTATTAGCTAACAAATGAATCACAATACGAAACAAAACAAATGACGTTCACATTGGTAAATTAATTGTCGTTTTAGAAGCAGTGACACCAGAAGGCTATCATATCGTAATGGCTATTTAATAGCAGCGCATTCAAGCTGTCCTTATAAATTCCGTCAAGCTGCGGCGCCTACGTGCCTCTGCCGAAGGTCAGTAATTGACGAACGCGTCGATGAATGCGCAAATCGACCATCGACCGGGCGAATGGACACGAACGAACGCGGTCACTTCTCATAATACCTGTCTGCATACACGTCCTTTTCTCGACCCACATCTCATCTTTGATTCCGCTGGTTTCTCAAACCTCCATGGCCTTTTATCCATCATCTCGCCTCCTCCTCTTCCTCCTCCTCCTCCTCCTCTGGCCGAATATAACAAGTCCCCGCCACGGCTGCACATAGCAATTAGGAACTGTTAAGATATTCCGCAGATTCATTAGATCGTATTTGTTACTGAGATGCTGGCAACGGCGCGCTCTCTATATCTCTCTCGGGGGAGACTGGGTCTGCATTTTAACGACGCGTCCGATTGGCGTTCTCCGGCTACGGCTTCGTTTGGCTTCGGCCAGTGATTACTGTTTTTGACCCCTTATGCATGTCATGTTTGTAATGAGAGGCGTACCTCAGGGGCCTTTAATTGGCTGCCGAATTCTGATGAGGATCTTTATTTTCTTTATGGATGTGGAGGTCATATTCTCTCTCTCTCTCCCCCTCCTCTCTCTCTCTCTCTCTCTCTCTCTCTCTCTCTCTCTCTCTCTCTCTCCCCTCCTTTGTGTCTAATTAGATTTTGCAGTGCAGATGAAGGTCCGTTAATTGAATATCTGCCTCGATTAAAATAAGTGAGTCATTTCTGCACGACTTTTCAAACGAATGTTGCTCATTTTTTTCCTTTGTTATTTGCTTTCTGATTTTCTTAATATAATCAAAGCTCTCTTTCTGCTGCATTAGTTGTTGGTATGTCATTCTTCCTTTTCATTTTCTTCTGCAACTAACATTACTCCCAGTCATGAATTCTCTCTCTCTCTCTCTCTCTCTCTTTCATGTATAGAAAGAACCATTGTCCTCATTTCTCCTTACCTTACTTTAAAATTATCTTCTCTCTCTCTCTCTCTCTCTCTCTCTCTCTCTCTCTCTCTCTCTCTCTCTCTCTCTCTCTCTCTCTCTCATGTATAAAAAGAACCAATCATTTCTCCTTACCGTACTTTAAATGATCTTCTCTCTCTCTCTCTCTCTCTCTCTCTCTCTCCCCAAAATTAAGTTCTTCCCAAAATACCTCCCGATGCCCCTCCCAGCTCACCTGAAGCCATCGTGTAAGCCCTACATATATCATACACGCAAGAATCTTTACAGCTTTCCTAATTTCAAAAGATGGCATTTGATGAGCAATAAAATGACGATAACCAATAACCATTTAATTAACCTCTGACCCCTATAGCCAAGGCCTCATTATAGACTCCCCTGTATCACTTTTCGTCAGAGATTAAAACCAAAAATAAAAAAAAAATTAAAGCGAGATTGCGAAACATCAGGCTTATTAAGACTTTTGAAAACAGTCGAACCGATATTATTTTGGGCGTTGAGACACTCGCACACCACCTAATCGCCAAGGCCCGTAAAGGTTTCCAAAAAACGCGAGATAATGCGAGATAATCCGAGATAATTTCGCCATTCCACGCGATCCTTTTAGATAAGGCGAATTTTATAGGTCGCGGGTCTCAACTCGAAAGATGATCTATAAGTCTATATAAGTCGGTGGTAGCGTTGTTCTGTGATACAACCACCTTACATTATCATCCATCTCGATTTCTTTTTTCCGCCGTTTACGATTAGGATATAAAGAATACTTTTGTATCCTACACCATCTCCTCCATTTGCCCTAATAGCCAACCATTTACACCGCATTTGTTGCCGTCAAAGCGTCTTGTATACTGCAAACAATCAAAGCCAATTTCCAACGACTGGTTTTTCCTGATTTATTTTTTTTTATATTGCAGATCCCGCAACCACTCTATTTACTATCTATGCCAGAATGTACATGCCGAAAATAATTTGGATTATGGCCTCTGAATATCAATAAAGCTATTGATGGTCTTGCCACAAATATAAATGCGAGCCAATAGAGCAAATTGCATCATCTGGATAGGAGTGGGTCAGGCTATATATCTCAGCGATCAATCCGCAGTTTCGTCATAAACGAACGGCAGGAAAATAATCATTTTACGATACAAAAATTTAACTCGGCTCGTTAAATCCGACGTAAGAAGGAACATTAAACGTATGCCTTTAAGCTTTTATTCCGTGATAAACAAAAGAGATTCGCACAAAGACGTATACAAACAAAAGCAAATGTCATTAAGCGACAGGATGTGGGGAGGGGGGGGGAGGGGAGTCAAAACAAAGCTTTTTCATTTTTAACTTAATTCGCTTTCAGTCGTCGACGTGAAATATTGTTGAAAGCTAGTCGCTATTAAGATTAAACGAGGCTATATAAAAGGCGTTATTTGTTTTCGATATAAATATTTCTTTGTGATACAGTAAAGGCGATTTTGTCTGCGTGCTCTGTTTGGAATAGTCTGTTTGCTTGTTTGTGAGTGTGTGCGTTTGAACTGCATATACTGTTAATTTCTTAAAACAAAGCGTAAAACAGAATGACATTTAAAGAATACACAACACAAATCACTCCCACTTTCGTCTAGAAATACCGAAATGCAGTCGATAGCTCGGCATATGCAAATTACCCAAGTGCAATACAATTTCAAAAACCTTCGCAGGCTGTTAATCTTTAATTCATTTCGTCTTTGCTTTAATAACATCTGATAAATATACCTTTTTACCTGTCTTCCTCCCCACATCTTTCCGCCCAATGAATTTAAATGTATCAGACTATCTTATCACTTTTTTTTTTTTTTTTTAATTCAAATAGAGTTCGCAAGGGATACATTTCAAATTTCGATTTCTTTCTTCCAAGCAGAAGAAATTAAAATCTACGGTGCATCACTATACTGTGACCGGAATTAATAAGTAATAACCCACAATTATGCACATGAGCGAGGCTGTAATCATCAA
>NC_089791.1:25365887-25390887 GCF_040412425.1 Macrobrachium rosenbergii | reverse complement strand
CTCTATACTCTTAGATCTCCCTTAGTGACCTACAATATCCGATACTGGTCGTGGTTGTGGTCTCTAGCAATTACATTCCAGCCTTGATGTCATATCAAACATTAATCCTTAAAGGGAAACCCGTTCAGAAGTCCCTATACCTTTAAGAAATGTCTTCTAACTACTTAAAATAAAAACATTATAAATACGAATACATAAATAAATAAATGAATAAATAAATAAATATATATGTGTGTATGTATGTATGTATGTATTTATATATATATATATATATATATATATATATTATTTATATATATATATATATGTATGTATACATTTATTTATATGTGTATATCTATACACATATAAATACATATATATGTATATATATACAGTATATATGCAGTATATATATATATATATATATATATATATATATATATATATATATATATATATATATATGTATAAAATATGTATGTATAAAATTTCTCTACGAAATGATCACCAGCAACACATCGATCCTTCTTGCTTGTATTCTCTTCATGGATATCAAGGCCCTTCCCTCTCTAATCCTTCCTCACTTTCCTTCTCCCACCTCCTCCCAAACCTTCCCAATATACTTCTTACCAGCCTATCGTGCTTGCCTACGACGGGACTTAATTGTTTAGCCCAAGTTATCTAGAGACCTTGGTTTAGCCAACTCTTCTTTCCGAAAGCGGAGTGTGGATGCTGAATGTCAACGAGGGAAAATTGGGATAAGTTCTTGAGATCAATTGTCTTCAGATAGTCCGGAGAATTAGCATTATTATTTATTTATTTATGTCAGTAGATGAAACTTATTCACATGGAACAAGCACACCAAAGGGTCCAATGACTTGAAATCCAAGCTTCCAAAGAATGTTGGTTTCAGCCTCCTCCCGTAGCAGACCCCACACTACAGCAGTAACTGATCATGATACAGAGCCAATGATTTTTCATCGCCCTGGGTGAGACGAGAACCCGCGACATCTGAGTGGTATTCCACGACCTAACCACTATACCAGCGGACCACCTGGGTATTTGGATATTTGAAAAGGAGACAGATGTTGGGATACGAAAAACTTGGGGAAAAATGCTTAACATCCATAAAACGATGGAGCAGGAAAGGGAGTCTTGAATTGGTTCAGTCATGTGCGATAGGTGGCGGGGGGGGCGGCCGTTAGGCTGCATAAAAGAGCACTCAGCTCCGGAATCATGAGGAAAGATGAGAAGAAAAACCTACAAAATTTTGAATACACGGAATGTTTGAAGTACTGGAACAGACGGGTTTAAATTCGAATATTCAGTCAGAGACTGCGTGAGTATGCAAATTAATGATGACCTGCCCACAACGTGTAAGGGAATTCGATATATATACCGCTTATGAGCCCTTAGCGTAGGTTGAATTGAAGTGAATATAGAATTTAGACCAAAGGTCAAGCACTGGGACCTATGAGGTCATTCAGCGCTGAAACGGAAATTGACAATAAAAAGGATTTAAATGTGTAACAGGAGGAAAATCTTGCAGTTGCACTATGAATCAATTGTTAGGAGAGGGTGGAAAGTAAGATGGAAGAAAAAGAATACGAAAGGAGGTACAGTAAAACGAACGAAAGGGGTTGCAAGTAAGGGCCGAAGGCACGCTGCAAAGAACCTTAAGCAATGCCTACAGTGCACTGCACGAGGTGCACTGACGGCACTACCCGCCTACGGGAGCCTTAGCGTAGGCGAATAAAACGGGTATTGTGGAAATTTCCCGCGAGGACGTCCGAGCTTGATTCGCCACTCGGAGGATGAATGTGACAGTCGTATGAATGCACAACTAGCACCGTCAACCTTGAAGACAAGACTACTGTCTTTTTTATTACAACACGGTACCCCGCCAAGAATTCAATCTTATAAAAAAATATGTAAAGTGACTGTGATTCATAGTGTGGACAACCTTTTATACTACCTTGCTTAAAAACAACTCTTAGCCTCTGTACTGATTGATTTACGGGCTTGCTTATACATCTGCCCGTCAGGTATTTTGCGAGTGTACACCGGGCCAGCAAAAATACTAATTATTCTTGTGTTCTCTATCAAGGTGGAGTCTCGGACTGAACGGCAAATTTAGAGCCCTCTCAAAGGAGAACAATGGATCTAGTGATTTGAGGAGATTTTTGTTTCTTAAATCGTAAAATATGTGACTTGTATTGTATTCGGCGACTATCTGTTGATCAAATACTGAACGGCCTTTATTTGTCAATCATTCGTTTTTCCCTGATGCCGATCAAACGAACTTTTGACAGAGAGTGATTAATCAGATTGCAAAACTTAGGATTCGAGTATTTACTGTTCGTACTGGATGCTGTTTAAGTATACATTAAATTAATGTTTTGTTGTTTTTCTTTATCTTTTGTTGTTTTTATTTTTGTTTTGTTGTTTTTTTTACTGTCACCTGCATTTCGCTACGTCTTTCTTCGATGTTTACTATCCTATGGAAAATCTCCGAAGAAAAGTAAATGTGCCTCGTAGCAAATTTTTATATGAAACCTTAAATTTTCATATGAAACCTAATAATAATAATAATAATAATAATAATAATAATAATAATAATAATATAGCCTATTTACAACAGCAAGGACACGTCTGAAGCTCGTCCTTTGCAAATCCCCTAGCCCCCTGCCCCACAACTTCCTTACAAACTGTAACAATCGAGTATTAAAACGCATACAGACCTCTAGAGAGAGAGAGAGAGAGAGAGAGAGAGAGAGAGAGAGAGAGAGAGAGAGAGAGATTAAAGATTGCCCTCAATCTGATTCGAGACTGTGAATAATTCTAGGGGCAAGAGGAAAAAAAAAGGCAATATGTTGGTCTGATGAACACCTTGTTAAGATGGTTCCCCTGATACGTCAGCATCGACATGTCCCTTGGCTCTCTCTCTCTCTCTCTCTCTCTCTCTCTCTCTCTCTCAAAGTCCTCTTGGCTACGTCTTGATTAATCGAGCTTCTAAGTAAATAAAAAAAAAGAATTGAGAAAGGGGATGGAGAGAGTCTAAGGGATAGGAATAGGATGAGAGGCAATACTCTCCTTGGCAGACTCCGGCCAATTTTTTTTTTTAATTCTTCGTAATAAATGGTTGGCTTTGAAATTCTGTGTTGACACTGAAATTGCATAATTTCGCTCGTATATCGTCGCGTTGATTTCAGAAAGAGATATCTTACCCATCTTGAATTCCTGGTCGAGAAGTGACCGTTATAAATGTTGTTTGTGAACTTGTTATGCATATATATTAGTATATATGTATATATAAATATAAATATATATATATATATATATATATATATACAAATATATATATGAGTGTATGCATATATGTGTAAATATATGTATAGTATGACATATGTATGTATAGCCTATATATATATATATATATATATATATATATATATATATATATATATATATATATATATATATATATATATATATATATATATATATATATATATATATATATATATATATATATATATATATATATATATATATATATATATGTATACATACATGCAAGTATTCTTTCAGATCAAAGGCTATTTCGACTAACATCCAGGCCCGAAGAAAGAAAGAAAAAAAAGAGAAGAAAGAAAGATGAAATTTCACCAAAAAGGAAGCAACAGACCTTGTTACCCCTTAAAAGAGAAAGGGTCATGAGAATCAGGAAAAACAGAAGCAGAGGAGAATTCTAGAGGCGAGCAGTTGAAGGGCGTCTTTAACCCGTAAAATCCTAAGATAAATACCGATTTCCACACAGTAAACGTTAGAAAAGGTATCCTGACGGGTGTTACTAAAGAACATACAGGTGCAGATGCACACTAAGCAAGAGGGTCTTAGTTTTCAAGGCAGTTTTGACAACTGTTTCGTACCTGTCTTTATGATATAACTTGATACAGCATTCAAGTCACACATAGATAGATAGATAAGACTTAGATAGATAGATAGATAGATAGATAGATAATTTTACCTTAGTACACTCACAATTACATTAAAATAATTATTCAGTGCCCAGAGGCAAAAGAGAAGCATCTTGTTGCACTGTCTTGGAGCTCGTCTTAAGACTGTTCCTGGCATCTCGCAGTACTGTCTTGGGCATCTTCAAGTACTGGCACGGGCTCCTCTTGGGATTGGCTTGAGTACGTTGCTAACTATCTTATGTCACTGTACTGCCTTTGGCTCATTGTAGAACAGTCTTAGGTATGTTGTACTGTCCTATATCGTCGCACTGTCTCGAAATCCTCTTAGGACTATCTTGGGTATGTTGTTGTACTGTCCTATGTTGTTGTACCGTCTTGGGCTCCTCTTAGAACTGTCTTGGGCATGATGTTGTACTCTCCTATGTCGTTGTACTGTGTTGGACATATAATTATACTGGCCTATGCTGTTGTATTGTCTTGGATTCCTTTAAGAAGTGTCTTGGGCATGTTGTTGTACTGACTTTGGCAATGTTGCTGTAATGACCTATGTCGTTGTGCTGTCTTGGGCTCCTCACAGGACTATCTTGGGTATCTCGTGGTGCTTTCTGAGCCCCCACCCCCTTCCCCGCCTTTAATACTAATTTGGGCTTCTCTTAGTGCTATGTTGGATACAGCGGGCTTTTTTGAATATGGTAGATGTAAAATTCGCAATGTAACTGGTAAATCAGTATCTATTATTATTATTATCATTATTATCAATATTATCATTATTATCATACATTAATGGAATATGGAATGGAATGGAATGGAATAGGAATTTTAGGCTTAACGCCAAACGCTGAAACCCAGTGGATCATTCAGCACATTATTATTATTATTATTATCATTATTATTATTATTATTATTATTATTATTATTATTATTATTATTATTATTATTATTATAACAGTAAATTTACATGAACTAAATAATTGACTTTTAAAGTACAAAATTTCTTTCTGACACATTATTATTATTATTATTATTATTATTATTATTATTATTATTATTATTATTATTATTATTATTATTATAATGCGGACACAATCACATGAAACAATCCGAAAAATAATATCAACTTACTTAGCAAAATTCCTCAGGCAACAGTAAGTTCAAGAGAAAATATGTATTCTAAAACATAAACGAAAGAAACCAAATATACATATAAGCACTAAGAAGTATTAATTATTCTCTCCATAAGGTTGCTTCCAAGGATCCACATTGCATTCTGATATGTGAAACTTTCTTATAAGGCGCTAAGGAGAGAGAGAGAGAGAGAGAGAGAGAGCAAGAGTTATTATCTCAACGATCCCGGATCTTCGTATATATATCATTTCTTTATCTGATGTGATGTGGGTTACACGTACATTTGTGCATACGAATGATTTAGCAATTGTGAAAAAAATTATAATCACTTGCGTATGTATGTATGTATGTATGTATAACTTATATATATATACACCTGTATATATATATACAGGTTATCTTGAATATTCAACTTTTATGCACCTAAAATATTAAGATTTGCTGTAAACCTAAGAGCTGACTTTTTAATATTCGTAAATAATATTTCTCGGAGATATTTAATTGAAAAGGAATTAGTTACATGGTACAGGTAGAGGTAAGCTCTACCTGCACTATGTAACTACTTCCTTTTCAATTAATATCTCCGAGAAATATTATTTAAAAAGTCAGCGCTTAGGCGTACAGCAAATTTTAAAATTCTAGGTGCATAAAAGTTGAATATTCAAGACAACCAGTTAAAATCAAGGATATCTAATATCTTCATAAAGTTTAACGAAATCCAAGAGAATTCGGTTTCTACGTAATTAAGTCCATGATATGAACATAAATAACCATTAATACATCTTTTAAACTTTTGCTTAAAACCGCATAAATAATCCACACAAGGCGAACATTCAACACCATTTTTGGTAAAAAAAAAAAAAAAAAAAAAAAAAAACCGACACAGGTAGACATGCACAGCGTTTAACTCGAAATTAAAACCAGACACCTAATTACTGCATTACTGCCAATTACCCACGTAATTAAAAAGGTAATTTGCAACACTTCGGACGGGGAATTACCCATAGGAAATCGGTAATTACTCTAAGAAATTGATTCCGATACGGTTAGCACGTAAGTGTTCGCGACAACCGTGACCAAAAGAAAAAAAAAAAAAAATGATGTTTATGAGGGATAAAGTGGAAAGGAATTAACTTCCTCTAATTGGGCTGTCTGTCTGTCTATACGATTCTCATGCTCAGTGCTACCTGTCTGTGAGATTTCATGCTCTCTGGAGCTACAGGTCTATGGCATTCTTATGCTCTGTGCTGTTTCTACCTATTACAGCTCTTTTCTGTGCTACTTTTGTACAAAATTATGCTCTGTGATGTTTGTCTGTTGTATCTGTATGGTCTGTGCTGTCTTATGCTCAATGCTACCTGTCTGTGAGATTTCATGCTCTCTGGAGCTACAGGTCTATGGCATTTTTATGCTCTGTACTGTGTGTACTTATGACAGCTCTTTTCTGTGCTACTTTTGCACACAATTATGCTCTGTAATGCTTGTCTGTTGTATTCTTATGGTCTGTGCTGTCTGTCCGTCTGTACGATTCTTATGCTCCGTGCTACCTGTCTGTGAGATTTCATACTCTCTGGAGCTACAGGTCTATGGCATTTTTATGCTCTGTGATGTTTTTCTGTTGTATTCGTATGGTCTGTGCTGTCTGTATGTCTGCACGATTATATGCTCCGTGCTACCTGTCTGTGAGATTCCATGCTCTCTGGAGCTACAGATCTACGGCATTCTTGTTCTCTGTGCTGTTTGTACCTATTACAGCTCTTTTCTGTGCTACTTCTGTACAAAATTATGGTCTGTGACGTTTGTCTGTTCTGTTCTTATGGTCTGTGCTGTCTGTCTGTCTACACGACTCTTATGCTCCGTGCTATCTGTCTGTGAGATTTCATGCTCTCTGGAGCTACAGGTCTATGGCATTCTTGTTCTCTGAGCTGTTTGTCCTTACTACTGCTCCTTTCTGTGCTACTTCTGTACAAAATAATGCTCTGCAATGATTGTCTCTATATTCTTATGGTCTGTGCTGACGTATGTCTGTACGATTCTTATGCTCCGTGATACCTGTCTATGAGATTTCATGCTCTCTGTACTGTTTGTCCACAATACTGTCCTTTTCGGTGCTACTTTTGCACACAATTATGCTCTGTAATGCTTGGCTGTTGTATTCTGTGCTGTCTGTCCGTCTTTACGATTCTTAAGCTCCGTGCTACCTGTCTGTGGGATTTCATGCTCTCTGGTGCTACTGGTCTGTGGCATTGTTATGCGCTGTGCTGTTTGTACATAATAATGCCCTTTTCTATGCTATTTTTGTACAAAATTATAATCTATAAAGCTTGTCCACTGCCTTCTTAAGGCCATTCTTAATCGTCCCCCAGATTCTTATGCTGTGCTACTTCCTTATAAATTCCTCATATCTCATCTACCTGCCATTAAAGATTTTGCTATCTAAGCTGCTTCTCTAGAAGAAATGCTTGTCTATAAAATTCTTATGCTCTTTGCTACTTGTCCATAAGCTTTCTAGACCCTCTAATGCTTGTCTGTAAGAATCTTATGCTTCTTCTACCTGTAAACAAGATCCCTAAGCTCTACAGCTTAGCAGCCTATAAGATCATTATGCTTTGTACTATTCTTTGACATTACAGTGGTTCTTAACCTTTTTATTACCACGGCCCCTCTAAGAGTTGGTCCTTCCCTCCACTCCTCCCCCCCCTTGCATCTATAAATAAAATTCCCTCCCAGATTTAAAGGAAAATAAAAAAAAAGGTGGGGGGGGGGGAAAGAGAAGGGGTGTTTTAATTCTTTCGGGAATTAATTTATTAGTAAGATACCTGACACTGCTTCTTAGCGGCTCTTGTTAAGAGAATAACGAATATAATTAGAGAATTTTCAATTTTCCTTAGGGCTCGCGCACCCCCTTGGAAATTGCTGACATCCCCCGGTTGAGAACCACTGGTTTACAATGTGTTATTCGTGTATGAGATTTCATGCTCTACTGTACATTACTCGTCTATTATGTCTACGATTGCTCTTAATTTTACTTATGGGATTCAAAGGCTTTGCGCTACTGGTCTAATGCTTTATGCTACTTGGTTTATAAAGATTCGCTCAACAAAGGATAGCAATGAACCTGTCAATCATGCAGGTGGCTTCAAGAAAGATCTTATAGCCTGGTAGGGATTTACCTTCAAAAGTAGAGATAACTGGAGGCAGTGGTTGCATCGAAAACTTCCCTTTTTACGTAAATAATAAAAATATATTTAAGATGATGATACAACATACTGAGAATTGACTGAGAGCATAAGTAAACTAACGCTGCGACACCGTAGATCAAAGATGACGACATGCAGATACTAATTCATTATCTGTTTAGATTTGAGTACAGATAAATTTCCCCGGCTGTGTCTGCGTTCGTCAAGTTAACAGACAGCTTTATGGAGCACTATGCAAATGAATGAAATTCGAGTTAGGTTTACAGGCAAAAGATAATGCCTTGCGCATGCGCATGTTTATTTGTGTGAGGATTAACGAGCATGTTTGTTTTGTGAGAGGTTACTGTTTTCACTTTGATTTTAAAATTTCTAATTTATAAGTTAATGTTTTAAATGATTAAGTTGAACCTTAGTTTAAATATCTCAGCCGATATACTGATTCGTTTGTCATTTTGTTTTCCAAAATAATACACAGAAATAAATATTTATATATATATATATATATATATATATATATATATATATAAAATATATTTGTGTGTCTATCTACATACATATATATAAATATATAGAAATATATAAATACTGCCTATTTACCTATCTATCTACATACATATACATACACAAGCACACACATACATATATATATAAGATACAAATATTGTCTATCTACCCACATATCTAAATACATATACATAACCATATATATATATTATATATATATATATATATAACTACCTTGAGCCTCAGATCCCGAAAAAAAAATAAAGGTACAGCTATTCATCACACTGAAGCATCTGGCGACTTCGTAAAAAAAAACGTAAAAAAAAAAATAAAAAGAATGGAAAACAAAAAAGGAAAAAAAAAATAATAAATAAATAAAACTACACAGCGCAAAGAATCCCTCGGGGTCCGTCCGTCCGTGTCGAGTTCCCCGTCGGCAGCTGAAGAATGCGAGAGGTCCCCGGATCACCAAATGCCTTCTTGAAGTAATGCTGCCTTGTTTAAATGCCTTGTTACGTTTTGATCGTCGTCTCTCTCTCGGTCGCCACCTCTTCTTCTTCTTCTTCTTCTTCTCGTCTTTGCGTTGTTGAGAAGCTGCGCCGGAGAAATGCTTTTCGAGGTTTCTTGCGAAATGGTGTGTTTGGAGCCAAGCGTTTTGTGATGTGCAAGGCTGAATTGTTGATATAATGTTACCACTAATATCAATAGCAAACAACAACAACAGCAACAACAACAACAACACAACAACAACAACAACACAACAACAACAACAACAATAATAATAATAATAATAATAATAATAATAATAATAATAATAATAATAATAATAATAATAAGAGGATGATCCATGCCTCAAGGAATGCCCTCAGACTTCCCCTTGCCCAGGGTAACTTTAATCCAGAATAATAATAATAATAATAATAATAATAATAATAATAATAATAATAATAATAATAATAATAATAATAATAATAATAAGAAGAGGATGATCCATGCCTCAAGCATGATCCATGCCTCAAGGAATGCCCCAGACTTCCCTTGCCCAATAGCGATTTTAATCCAGAATAATAATAATAATAATAATAATAATAATAATAATAATAATAATAATAATAATAATAATAAGAGGATGATCCATGCCTCAAGGAATGCCCTCAGACTTCCCCTTGCCCAGGGTAACTTTAATCCAGTATTATAATAATAATAATAATAATAATAATAATAATAATAATAATAATAATTATCATGTATAAGGGGCCAGCGATGGAGTAGAGGGCATTGCTGGTCCCCTATGTATACCCACACCCATTGTTTCAATAATAATAATAATAATAATAATAATAATAATAATAATAATAATAATAATAATAATAATAATAATAATAATAATAATAATCTCTTAATAGTATTAGTCACTAAAATGGTGAAGTAGTCCAGTGGTGTAGATGTAAATATACATATTTCTAAAATATACATTTACATCTACACCACTGTGGATTTCTTCACCAATAATAATAATAATAATAATAATAATAATAATAATAATAATAATAATAATAATAATAATAATAATAATAATAAATCAGCAACACAAGTATCAAAATATTACCGCTAACGATGCCATTGAAACTCACATACAATCCCGGTGGAATTTCCATTAGAGAAATAACATGACGTCTGGTCTTTATAGCCGTTTATAGACGCAACTGCATCCATCCCTTCTTTACCTTTCAACCTCTATTTCCTCTCCCATCCCAGTCACATAAACCCCCTACTTGCCTTCCCACCAGGGCCACCATTAACTGAGAAACATCTCCTTCAGCCTCGCGCTCACACACTCGAGAAAGTATGCAGGCCCCCTCGACGTTGAAACAAAACAGATACCCAATTATGCAGGTAGTCCTCAAAAATAGTCGCTGTTGTCCTCAAGCAATGGCCGCGTTAAAGATAACCTTTAGATTTTATCGTCCCAAATCGAGAGAAATGAATAGGAATCAGGAATGCAAAGTATTCCCGAAAGGAAATGTGGGAAGGGGGGGGGGGGGTTGTCAAGCGAGAGGGCCTTTCAAATCGCCTCGCCAGGGTCGCGGGAGCGGTGGCTCCGAGGTCGCGCAGGGTCGTCTTTTGTTGACCAAAGGGATTGTGGTTAACGGGTCGTTGCGTCGGGCGAGGTCAGGTGAGGTCGTTTGATGGAACATATGTTAGAGGGGCTTTGAATGGCCTGAATTGGACATATTCCAAAGAGTGCCACTGCAAACTAATAAAACAAAAATATCCGATATATTCAACAGAATCATTACCATAGCAACGAAAATATTTTAATAAAATAATTGTGTATAATAATAATAACAGTATTATTACTGCTGCGGTTGTTATGAAGAAAAACTACTATAATTTGCTTTTACTATACCGAAAATAAAAAAAACTTTAATTCCTACATAATTAAACCTGCATGTACATATTACAATACATAAGCCAGCAGACATACTCGTACACAAGAGGTGAAAATAGTAAAAATTTTCTCATCTAAGACTAATGCATATCCTTATCCTAAGATCCGTCTCATGAAAACTTTGAAGTGTTTATGACAGGCAATTTTATATTGAGTGCTGCAGTTTCTGTCAATGATATTTACTTCAAGAAGGTTAAAAATGGGTAAACAAAACGCGCATTATTTCGCTACTATGATGAATCCATTTGCAAGTAGATTCTACGCCAACTAATTCTAGCAAAGAAAAGTGTACTTGTGGTTAGACGCGACCGTTCATCTACCAACGATTTATCTAATAAACAGGTCTGTGATGTGGATAGCTAAATGCCGTTACGTAATTTAATGGTTAATAAAGGCGATTGCAGTTACATATCAGAGGGATATTGACTTTGTTCCTCCTCTCTACACATCCGTTCAAAATGAAAATGAAATTATCTAAACCCTGACAGGAAGACATACATATTCTTCCAATATGCCAATCGTAAGCTTTTACTTCCCAGAAACATGCACACTGATTATAGGCGGGCTTGTAAATGCTCGTTAAGTCTTCGGCCAAAGTGTAGGAGTACCCAGTGACTAATGCTGTGAACGTTTTCTACATTAGGGGTTTCATATCGTTGACACGGTTTCATCCACGACCTAGCAGTTAGTTAGTATATCAATCGGTTCAATGACTCCAGTCGTTTTTCTCTGAGCCACCCATTTAGAGGAAGTACTCATATAGTACAGATTACACACACACACACACACGCAAACACACACACATACATATAGACATATGTATATATACATGTATATCTCTATAAATATATATTATATATATATGAATAAAAAAATCTTGTATGTATGCATGTATGTAAAGTCTACTAAATCACTCATTCCCAGGAATGTAAGAAATGAATAAAAAAAAAATGATGTATGTATGTATGTAGGCAAAGCCTACCAGGAATGCAAGTATTGAATTTTAAAAATATATAGAGTATACTGTATATATATATTATATATATATATATATATATATATATATATATATATATATATATATATATATATATATATATATATATATATATATATATATATATATACATATTCACAAACACGTGTACTGTATACTGTATATAATAATAATAATAATAATAATAATAATAATAATAATAATAATAATAATAACAACAAACATGTGCTTAAGCAAGCAAACACAAGCAATCACATCACCGTAAACCCCGCGACCCGTGACAGGACGATGAACTCCTCAAAAGCAGCAGAAACGACTCCAACAGATTTTAATTCTCTCCGGTTCTTTAAACGTTAATGAATCCGTCTGTCATACAGTTGTTATGGCCCCAGCCAGCTATTATTCTTAAATGAGCTACACTGAGGTTTCACCTCCGAGCAAATTTCAATTCCATTATCGTTTTCCCAGCATTCCGTTTCTCGCTTTTAAATTGTTTTTTTTTTTTCATTCATTTCTTGTCTTCCTGGGAGTGAATGATTTAGCAAACTTTACATACATACATACGTACATACATGCATGATTTTTTTTATTAATTTCTTGTCTTCCTGTTAATGAATGAATTAACAAACTTTTCCTATTTACAGACATACACACATACATGATTTTTTTTATTAATTTCTTGCCTTTCTGGGAATGAATGATTTAAAATTTTTTTACCTATTTGCAGACATACATACATGCATACATACATACTGTACATAAATACATACATACATACATACATACATATATATACACAAGTTTTTTCATTCATTTCGTGACTTCCTGGAAATGAATGGTTTAGCTGACTTAACATGCATACATACATACATACATACATACGAACATACATACATGATTTTCTTTCATTCATTTCTTGCCTCCCTAGGAATTAATTATTTACCAGACTTTACATACATACATACATACATACATAATCATATTAGGGTTCGTATACAAGATACATATGAATAACATTTGTAGTAGTCTACTTCTACAACAGTTTTAATTCATCTTGCTTTTTGCATGCGTCTCTACCATGTACAAGTGTATATAAATTCATAAACACAACATTTACATTACTTTTAGTCTATTCTTAACTCTTCTATTTGATTCTATGCTTTTCTTGCTTATAGGTCGAAATTTCTTTATTTTTATTTGAGAATTTTTCCTATTTCAACTATATTTTAGCTTTTAAATATATTCTGTGTTGATCTTTACGCTGTTCGTTACTACGCATCTCTTGTGTCATATCTGTATGCAGAGAGAGAGAGAGAGAGAGAGAGAGAGAGAGAGAGAGAGAGAGAGAGAGAGAGAGAGAGAGAGAGAGAGAGAGAGAGTTTCTCAAAATGACGCAATTAAACAAAATAAATAACTTTATCTGCACGCGAGACAACATCCTGTCACGGGCGTATAACTCTCAAGTAATTAAAACAAACAGGTGCGCTAGCCGGCAGGTGTGTGGGCGGTGGGTGGCAGCTCATTTCCAACAGATGAAACCATGTTGGAGTCCGCCCGCCCATCACGCCCTGAAACAGCTAGGTTTAACTCCCCTCCCCCACCACGTCCTCCCCTGAGGTAAGGGGGAGGAGGAGGAGGAGGAGGAGGAGGAGGAGGAGGAGGAGGACGAGGAGGGGGAGGATTCTACGGAGTCTGAGGACCTCTGAAGGATTGGGGTTGGGGGCAAGAATGGGTTGGTATGGGTGGGGCAGGGCGAGGTTCTGTCACTGCTCCTGCAACAACCACTAACCTCATCCAGCTGACCCCACCAACCCCTACTTCTCCTAAGACCTGACCCACTCCCCATCCCCTATCTCCCCGAAGACCTGACCTCTCCCAATCCCCTACCTCCCACAAGACCTGACCCTCTCCCCACCCCCTACCTCCCACAAGGCCTGACCCTCTCCCAGTCCCCTACCTCCCACAAGACCTGACCTTCTCCCCCCACGACACCCACAATTCCCCCATAACCTCAGCGCTAGTGTATAACAACAGCAATTAAGGCATTTTGTGGTCTCCCTGACGAGCTCTTGCGATGATTACGAAAGGCTGTACTTTCGCAAGAATTGGCCTGACATCCCATCTCCAGTTGAGTTTGTTTATGGTGGTTTTATAAGGCAGGTGGGAAAACATCTGTCCATTTGAATTTAGGAGCGAGGGGTGATTAAAACCCAACGCAATGTAGGGTGGGGGGGTGGCATGTCGATGTGTCGCCGGTATGCAAAACGATTGCTGAAATGGCGTTGCAAGAAAAACATAGATGGAAAGATTTTACATTCATCATTTCGTGGAAGATTATTGCAACCGATGTGACTGGATGGATAGGTGGATTTAGATTTAGCCAGCCTTGTACTGGTACGGGTTCTTGCTTTCCAGCAGCCCGTAACTGATGATTGAAATTCTGCTGAGACAAGGATAATTAAAAATTCATGTAAGTACAGCGATGTGACTGTTATCGCTATTAATAGGGCGTGTAATAGCAGTGTTGACTGTTAATGAAATCCATTTAAAGAGATTTAGCGTCCCTTAAAAACTGCAGTTATTTACATTCCTCCCCCGGATACGTTAAACCGAAATTTAAATCATTCTCTGTAAATAACCTGTACAAGAAGAACGAAAACTCTTGATATGGAAATGAACATCTTGAAATTAGCATACGCAACAATCTTGCGCGAAAAATAATTTGTCATTTCCAATTTTCACTTTACGGGCTTTTTATTCACTGATCAAGAAACATGTGTTCGTATATTTCTTCCCATTACTTTCATCACTATCTACAATTTTCCTAAAGGTGGTGCGAAGCCCAATACATAAGCTGAAATAACTATAGTCACAAAAAATAACTATAGTATAAGAACTTATGTTTTGAAATACATAAGCCTGAATTCATTCTGTTAATAGACTTGTTCATGCTTAAATCCCTTTGTAAAAATACTCATCTTTACCCTGTCAGATTGACTATAACAACACAAATTATGTCATTATAAGGGCTATTTGCACATTTCAACTAGAAATGATTACAGATTTTAAAGAGAAATGACCCAAATATAATTGTCCACTTTAAGATGTTATGGTGAACTTTACTTAGGTGATAACATTAGGGTGGAACGGAATATAAAATCTAGGTCAAAGGCCAAGCGCTGGAACCTATGAGGTCATGCAGCGCTGAGAGGGGGATTGAGAGTAAAAGGTTTGAAAAGTGTGATAGGAGGAAAACCTCGCAGTTGTACTATGAAAAAATTGTTAGGAGAGGGTGGAAAGAAAGATGGAAGAAAGAGAATATGAACGGAGGTACAGTAAAAGGACTGAAAGGAGTTGCAGCTATGGGCCGAAGGGAAGCTGCAAAGAGCCCTATGTAATGAATACAGTGCGCCGAGTGAGGTGCACTGATGGCACTCCCCCCCCCACCCCACAAGGGACAAGACGATTTGCAATGAGGAAAGCACTAGTTTAGTGCTTTATACAATGTAACCTATCCCATTATTATCATTATTAATAAAAGCCATTAAACAGCTTACGTAGAAAAAATCTGATTGAAACAAATATTTACAAAAAAAAGGCTAAAGGATAAATATATAAATAAATAGATAAATAGATAAAGTAAAGACAAAATACATGCCAAAAATAAAATGAAAGAATAATAGAAAGACGGAAGAACTACCGCAAGGTCTTTTCAAATAAATAGTAAAGGCTTGATTGAGCCACATACAAAAAAAAAAAAATAAATAAATAAAAAATAAATAAATAAATAAAAAATACAAGATTGGTCGATGGGACTAATGCAAGCTCCTTATAAACTAACTAATACGCAGTTAAGCAAAGGCAAAGTTACGAGATAAAAAATGACATGGCTAATGAAAATAAGATCAAGAACGTAAACACCATGTAAAAGATAAGAGAAGAGAAGGGGAAGAGCCTACGACAAAGGAAAATGGTCCCTATGAAAAAATGTTTGAAGGCGCAATGTTGATAAGAAAAAAAACTCAAAAAAGACATAAACGAAAAAACCTACATTGTCATGGCCAGGTGTTTAGGTGGTACCTAAGAAATTGAACAATACTCTTAGGCAAAACTATCAAAGATGTAACCTAAAATCATAAAAAACTAAAATTAAAAAGGAAAAACCTATAATGGGTTGTGTCCAAGTGCGTAAATGTTACCTAAGACATGGAAAAAAATACTCTTACAAGAAATTAAAAATATAACTAGACAAAAAAATAAAAACCAACGAAGTAGTTAAAATAAAAAGGGAAAATCTATACCAAGGTTTATGACAAAGTGCTTAAATTGTACATAACTTATGATAAAAAATTATTCCTAAGAAAACAAGATTACAGACGTAATCTGGACCACAACAAATATCAATAAAAGATGAAAAATAATAAAATAAAAAAATCTAACAAAAAAATACTCAAGCGAAAACAAGATTAAAGACGTAATCTAGACCACAAAAAAATCAATAAAACATGAAAAATAATAAAATAAAAAAGGTAAAAAACCTTAAGACATGGTTCACGACCAGGTGTTTAAACGATTCCCGTCAAAGAGGACAGGCTACCCCATCTAATTGCAGCTTCTGCGTCAGACAGATTCACTTAACGAGTCGAGAGCTGAAACCCTCACCTCGCCTCACGTCTCCCGGAATCTGATCTGCGCCTCTTCTGTGTCTTCCTCTCCTCTGGTCTTCTTCTTCTTCTTCTTCTTCTTCTTCTTCTTCTTCTTCTTCTTCTTCTTCTTTTTAAGGTTTTCTTTCTTCTTTCAATTTTACTTTTTTCCTTTCTTTTCTGTCCCCCTTCTTCTTCTTCTTCTTTTAAAGTTTTCTTTCTTCTTTATTTTCATTTTTTCTTTCTTTCTTTCTTTCCTGTACTTCTTCTTCTTCTTCTTTTTAAGTTTCTTTCTTCTTCTTCTTTCATTTTTCCCCTTTCTTTCTTTCCTGTCGTTCTTCTTCTTCTTCTTCCCTGTTTCTTTCTTTCTTTCATCAACTTCGTATTCTTCTTCTTTCAATTTACTTTCTTTCTTTGTTTCTTTCCCGTCCTTCTTCTTCCTCTTCCCTGTTCCTTTCTTTCTTTCTTTTTTCTTCCATCAACTTCGTATTCTTCTTCTTTCAGTTTGCTTTCTTTCTTTCTCCTTCCTCTCCTTATCTCTAGCTTCTTCTTGACCTTTCTCCTCATCCCTCCTTCCTTATCTGAACTTTCGTATCCCAATCTTTCTTTTCTTAATCTTCTCTTCTTCTTCCCCCTACGAATCGTGGACTGCTTTGCATATTCCAAGTGTGACAAATCATACGGGATTGATACGAGATTCTCATTTCCAGGCTAATATTTCTGGGGGCCTTGACGAGTTCCTGGGGGACTTTTGACGTTTATCATTTAAGTTGTCTAGCAGATTATACAAGGGTTCGTCTCTCTCTCTTCTTCTTTCTTCTCTCTCTCTCTCTTAGAGACAAACACAGAAGGCTTTGGGATGACTGTTCTTAGTGTGATAACTGATAACTGAGAGAGAGAGAGAGAGAGAGAGAGAGAGAGAGAGAGAGAGAGAGAGAGAGAGAGAGAGATCCATTTTCCACTGCACTCCCTTTAAACAGAGAGAGAGAGAGAGAGAGAGAGAGAGAGAGAGAGAGAGAGAGAGAGAGAGAGAGAGAGAGAGAGCTCCGTTATTCAATGTTCTCCCTTTAAAATGTGTGTGAGAGAGAGAGAGAGAGAGAGAGAGAGAAAGAGCTCCTTATTCAATGTTCTCCCTTTAAAGAGAAGAGAGAGAGAGATAGAGAGAGAGAGTGCTCTATTTTCCACTGAGCTCCCATTAAAGAGAGAGAGAGAGAGAGAGAGAGAGAGAGAGAGAGAGAGAGAGAGAGAGAGAGAGAGAGAGAGACGTACATAAAAATGAAACTCACACACCCAGACGCTCCTGCAAATTAAAAAAAGTGATTTGTGGCGGCACAAAGCAATACATATATCAATGTTCAGAGGCACAAGCGAGCTTGATTAGAAGCACAGAACGGGAGAAAGTGTTGCAAGTTGGTCTGGTTCCTTTCACGGGCAAACTTTCAGGGCAAAGCCTAATTTTCAAATTTATTAGCCTATAATTAGCCTATATATATAATATATATATATATATATATATATATATATATATATATATATATATATATATATATATATATATATATATATATATATGTATATATATAATATATACATATATATATATATATTCATGTATATAATAAATATACATATAATGATATATACATACATATACATATTACATATATACACATAAATATAATATAATATATATTTATGTATATTTATATTATATATGTGCATATATGTGTGCATATATATACGTATATATGAGACAATTAAATAAAATAAGAAACAATAATGACAAAATCTCCTGTCAACAGCCTCAAAATGATAAATAAATTACAAAGCATTAGAGAAAAATTTTGATTCACACGCAATAATGAGAATAATTCGTTTTGAGTTACGGTTCTCAAAGCTGTAAAAAAAAACAATAAAAGAACAAACAAAAAAAAGCAAAAAAACACAACAGCATAAACACCTTATAAACCTTCGAACCCGAACCCGTAGATACAAGGACACAATAAAAAAATTACCATTATAAAAATAAAAGCCCTTTAAACGACTAACGCTAAAGAATAACCTGTAGTAGTGGTTCTCAACTTGGGAGGCGTCAGCAATTTCCAGGCGGGGGGCAAGCCCTAGGAAAAAACTGAAAATTCTCTTATTATATTCATTATTCTCTTAACAAAAGCGAGGAACTAATATCCAAAAGTTTATGAAAACATGCAAAAAGTATCATCTACATTAGTTATCTATAGTCTACTACTCTAGTTAAGACTCACTGGGATTAAGAATAAAAACACCCCTTCACTTTGCCTTTATTTTCCATTTTCCTTTAAATCTGGGTGGGAATTTCACTCATAGATGCAAGGGGGGCGTTGTGGGGAAGGACCAACTCTCAAAGGGGGCGTGGTAATAAAAAGGTTAAGAACCACTGGCCTACAGGATGCACAGAGGTCTTCCCAAAGCTTTAAGTCCATAACGCCCGGAAAACGGCAGTCTTCACTCTAATCCATCTCCAGCCGATGATAAACTGCACTCTCAGCGCCACAAGTGTTGAGTCACAGACACTTGTGGATTACGCGAAGATTTAACGGCCATAAACCTCTATAGGAATTAACTAGGCATGAACTAAAACCCTGGTTAACAAAAGCCTATAAGTGGCTTGAGTTAACCCCGCCACCCGCTTCCTGACGCCCCAATGAAGAATTATTACATATTATATTAGGATTAACTTTTCTTCTTCCATTCTAAAAAGGGGATGGGAGGGAGGGGGAGGGGGGAGGGGGAAAGGGAGAGGTAGGAAGAGAGCTTAATGCGAATGAATTCGAACCTAACGATATAATGAGTTTTTGTCGATTTATGAAGGTCATTAGTTTTCATTGTTTTTTTTTTCTTCTTGTGCGTTGATTCATTTGTTTTTGTTCGCTGATTCTTTTATGGACTGATGTTCGAATCCGCTGTTAGGTTCTCTCTCTCTCTCTCTCTCTCTCTCTCTCTCTTCTCTCTCTCTCTCTCTCACACACACACACACACACACACATATATATATATATATATATATATATATATATATATATATATATATATATATATATTATATTATATATATATATATGTATATATATGTATATATAATCTAATATGTATATATAAATGTAATATATATACGCATATATATATATATATATATATATCTGTATTTATATATATATATATATATATATAGATAGATAGATAGATAGATAGATAGATAGATAGATAGATACACGAAAACAAAATCATTGAAAATTAAATACACTTTGATGGAAGCATCATCGTTCTTAAATCATTTGAATATTAATCATACGTATGCATAAGAATAAAGGAATTCAGCCAAATTATTTAACGTAAAACATTTTTCAACACTTTCCTTAACTGATAATGCTTCTGATTTGTCTAAGGACGATTATTGCTATTTGTGTACAATTTTGGACGTTGAATTTCAAAGGTTACGCATGATGGCGTATATTTCTGTAAACTCTGACTTGCATAATTATTCTTAATTATAATATTATTAAGGTCGATTATAAAAAAATATTAAGAGAGGGAAGGGACAACAAAAAATAAAGAACCAAAAATTTACTTCCTGAAACATGTACGAAGGATAAAAGCCTAAATTTTCACCATGAAAGTTTTATGAATTTTCAAAAAAAGCAATAACCTGTTGATCAAAATACAACGGTGCTGCCTGCCTACATATTCATAACAGTACCAGGAAATTCCGGTGGAGGATATTAGCATGCATTCAAAATAGAGCAATAGGAAGCAAATACTATAGCCTCTATACTTATCCATAAATATATATATATATATATATATATATATATATATATATATATATATATATATATATATATATATATATATATATATATATATAAATATATATTCTATATATATAAATATATATACATTATATATATATATATATATATATATATATATATATATATATATATATAAAATATATGTATATTTAAAAACTCTGTATTAGCAGGTAAGAAAGTTTTGGACATTAAGGCACTTAGGACATTTGATCCCAAGAAATTATGTACTGAAAATTCTTTGACTACCTGGGTGTAATATTACACCCGAACACTGTCTGACTCACTCTTTCTCCGTCTCTAGTACTCTCTCCTGGGGGATCAAATGTCCCCAATAAAAACACATGATGACTGAAAGTAGAGAGAAATTACATTACGCATAAAAAGATTACTGTCAACATAATTATTATTTAGGAAACATAAATATATGATATGAATTTAAAATAGAAAAAAAGCTCTGTATTAAAAATAAGAAAAACATGGCTGAAAGGAAAAAATTATAAAATTCCAAACTCCTCCAAATGTAACCTAGATAAACACTTCTCACATGGGAATTAGGCATAAAAAAACACATAGCTTAATATATATAAATTATATATATAAAAGATTACTATCACATATATATATATCCTATAAACCAAAGGGGATATAATATAATAGAAAATAAATTATATATATATATATAAATATATAAATAAAATATATAATAAACCCCAACTATATATAAATAAATATATAATTATATAAATATATATATATATATATATATATATATATATATATATATGTATATATATGCTCTATATGGGAATTAGGGATATATATATTTATACATATATATATATATATATATATAAAGTATATATATATATATATATATATATATAGTCAATCAAAAACATATTAAAGGAATATAGTCAAATAGAATATATAAAGCAAACCCACAAAATTAATCTAAGAATACAGTCAATCTCAGGCTGAACCAACAAAACAAAGCGAAATGAGAAAAAAGAAAAAAAAAACTTAGGAAAAAAAAAAACACTTTAATCCCAACCTGAAATTATAATTAAGCTCCGCTGGGGGCACGATAAAGGGTTACCTCGGGAAGCCTACGGAACCTTTATCTTAATTTGGTAAAAAGAATGAGGCCTTTTTTTTTCTCCTCTTAAGAGAGCCTCGGCTGGAATTTACATAATCCTCGTCAAGAGATTATCTGGTGCTTCGTTTTTCTCCTTCAGTGGTGGCTTTTTTTATTTTTTAATCTTTCCTGTCCTTAATTTCTGTTTTATGATAAGTAAATATATTAATAGATATGTAAACGAATGGGTTAGTAAATTGCGAGTGGTCTTAATTGTGCTTTTCACAGAAGAATATTGATAAGTCTAATCGAAGTGATTTTGGTGAATGTCGAAATCACATTATGAATATAATATATATATATATATATATATATATATATATATATATATATATATATATATATATATATATATATATATATATATAAATATATATATATATAAAATATATATATATATATATATATACACTGTATATATACATATACATATATATACATATATATAAATATATATATATATGTATATATATGTTTACATGTACACACACACACACACACACACATATATATATATATATAAACACATCATAGCTTTGTCCCTAATTCCCATGTGGCTTTTATATACTAATTTATATAGACACAAATATCCATTAATACAAAATGCCCTTGGGATTACCTTAAACTCACGAGGAATTGAATATAAGTGAATCTTCTCCTGCCAGGATTCAAACTTACGCCGTCTGAATTATCTATTTATTTATTCAAATACAATATATATATATATATATATATATATATGTATGTATATATATAAATATATACATATATATGGATCTTTTCCCGAAAATACATTTTCGTTTAAGATTATCATACCCGACATATACCACCAACGAAAATGAGGCCACCAGAAAGGCAGAAAAAATTGGACGAAATAAAAACGCTGCTACTTATCCATTAAGGACCACACACGCCCGGACACGCACACACACACATACATACACATACAAACACAAACTGACATACACACTGACACACACGCCACCTTCTCATTCCCACATCATTTTAATTCGCACCAGGAGGAGAGGGCGGCGAGAGAGAGAAAAAAAGAAATGGGTTACTACTTCCTCCTCCTCCTCCTTCAAGACTCCTTGAGTAGCATCCTACATGAAGTGTCACTCAAACTCGAAGGAAGAGGCGGAGGGCGTGAGCTCATTCGAGCGTCAGATGGAAGGAGTTCGTACTTGGGGCGAAAGAAGACGTTATTATTTTGTGCAAGGATTTTTTTTTAAGAGGGAGGGGGGAGGGATGGGACGGGGGGAGGAGGGATGGGAGGGGAATGGGTCAGAGGGGGAGGGGGAGGGGTGGGATGGGAAGGGGAGGAGGGTGAGGAGGAGAGGGGAGGGGAGGGGTGGGGGAAGGGAGGGAGGGGAGGGTGAGAGGGGAGGGGGAAGAGTGGGAGGAAGGGGAGGGAGGGGGAGGGGGGGAGGTGGGGGAGGAGGTAGGGGGAGACATGTCCCTCGAAAGCCACTCATGAGGTGGTCAAGGTGTCCTGTTACTTTAGGTACGACCTGTTACTGGTAACTGGAACATATGAAGTTGATGATCTCTTCCAGATCAGTGAGGCTGGAGAAATTGACAAATTCTTCAACACCGAGGGAACCTCTGTACCATTCATCGAAATCATCACAGAGGACTCTGCATGCGAATGAGTAAATTGCACTGTCATATGACAGGAATTCCGGTATTCGAAAAGGGAGGCAAAGAGATGAAAGTTATTTGTAATGTTGCAGGATCAGAAAAAAGTCTGTAGCAGGAGGCACATGCCTGCATGAATTGCAATGATTCCCGGCAAAAGTCAGGTATTCGAAAAGAATAGGGCAAGATATGACAGTTTAAGTTTAGACTGGTGACAGAACATCTGTAGTGACAGGCAGGTGGGTGCATACACTGCAATGACTCATGACAGGAAACCAGGTACTTTTTCCCGCAGCAGTAAGTGCATGACCCATGGCAGGCTAACAGATATTCCAAAAAAAGAAAAAAAAAAGAATTGGGAAAAGTTCTTTGGACTGTGGCAGAACCAATGGAAAATCTTTGCCGTGAGAAAGGAAATTTTGATCCATAGAACTCAAAATCCGGAAATTGCAAAAGATGTAACCGTGATTTCGTTAAATCACATTTACCCTGCAGATGTGAAATTAGTACGGAGATAGGACTGGATGACGAAAATAAAAGGCATCAGAAAACTGTGCGTGGATGCTGAGTTACAAAGAGAAGATCAGAGATAGAACGATGTTTGAATGCAGTAGTCATACCTTACGCATTCCATGACTAATGAATATGAATATAATTCTAAATAGTATTGCTGATAAAAATGGAAAAAAACAAAGGGAAGATTCTACATCTGCACTCATTATACAACATCTCGAAGTCATAAACACCAAAAAAATAAAAATACCGTATTTCAATGAAGGAAACATCTTTTATGGAAATACACAAATGCGTTTCGAATTCTACGAATTCAGAGCCAGCGTGTGTACTAAAATAAGTGTGCTAAACATTAATATGTATGCAGATATACATAATTTAACATCTCGTCCATACTGAATCTCATAAAAAGCACCAGCTGTGAACAGAGAGAGAGAGAGAGAGAGAGAGAGAGAGAGAGAGAGAGAGAGAGAGAGAGAGAGAAACACAGGATCTCATAAACACGAGCACATATACATATATATTGCGCCATTTACATATCGTTCAGGCATGAATCGTAATTTTTCCCGGACCCACGAGCCATAAAAAAGAGAAACCTCGTTCTTATTGTGAAAGGAAGAATAAAAAAAAAGTGGTTAACATATTTTTTTTCTCTCACCATCGTGAATGGGAACGCCGATTGTGGAACGTGAAACCCATACGGGTGGACTTTGGGCAAGAAATTCTGTGGTAATGAAGAAATTCATCTCCTCATCTCCAAGAGAGAGAGAGAGAGAGAGAGAGAGAGAGAGAGAGAGAGAGAGAGAGAGAGAGAGAGAGAGAGAGAGAGATTAAGTTATTCCAGTAATATTATATAAAAATCTGATGCTATCGAGAAGGGATCGCTTTGTCGTCAACCAAGGCTTCTATAGTTCATGCATAATAATAATAATAATAATAATAATAATAATAATAATAATAATAATAATAATAATAATAAT
>NC_089791.1:25358387-25360887 GCF_040412425.1 Macrobrachium rosenbergii | reverse complement strand
TCCTACAGAAGGACTAACTTACCCCCAAAGGATCCTACAGAAGGACTAACTTACCCCCTGCAGGATAGAAGGATCCCTTACTCCCTGCAGGAGCCAGGAAGGACTACCTTACTCCCGTAGGATCCTACAGAAGGACTACCTTACTCCGGTAGGATAGAAGGACTACCTTACTCCCGTAGGAGCCTACAGAAGGACTACCTTACTCCCGTAGGACCCTACAGAAGGACTACCTTACTCCGATAGGATAGAAGGACTACCTTACTCCCGCAGGACCCTACAGAAGGACTACCTGACTCCCATAGGATCCTACAGAAGGACTACCTTACTCCCGAACGATCCTACAGAAGGACTACCTTTCCCCCGAAGGATGTGGGGACAGTTAAGCAGTCCGTTAAAAGTCATAAAAAATATAGGCCGTTTTTATAGAGACCCATTGTTAAAAGCTGGTCATCCTACCTCCGTGGTTTTAGGATTTTTTTTTTTTATTTTGGGTTTTTGGTGGCTGTGGATGAAAGTTTATGAGTAGGCCTACGCCTGCGAGGATTTCGGGTGAAGGTGGGAACAGAGGTGCTAAGTGGGCAAGGGCATGGGATGCGGTTTTGAGAAGATTCTGCTCCCGCACCTGGGTCGGATACCCAGTGAAGTCTTCTAGGGAGTCAGAATGAAGTAAAGTGGCCTCGGTAAACAGAGAATATTAGTAATTATCATACCAATCACTCTTAGAGTCTTCATGATATTACCATAAAACAAGCAACAAGGACTGCAAACCAAAACACTTGTGAACTAGATATAACCAGAGCTACAGCAAGGACCTTAAAACAATAAACTTTGTCTAGCTATATAGTTGGTGTACTTATTACATAAGAATATTACTTTTTCTGCTTCTTCAGCAACTGTGTGGACATTGCCGATTATCATTTCTATCATGTTATCTCATGTATCTAGATTGTGCGCATTGTATATGTATATTCCATGTATACGACCTTGAGCTGATATATTATTATTATTATTATTATTATTATTATTATTATTATTATTATTATTATTATTATTATTGTTAAACAAAACAAAATGGCAGTTTCAACAGCATTTTGTTTAACAAAACCTATATTAAAGAAGGTCTTTTTCCTAATATTATTATTATTATTATTATTATTATTATTATTATTATTATTATTATTATTATTATTACTCTCAAACAGTTAGACATGACAAACCAGGGCACTATTGTTGTTATTTCAGATTGCTTGCTTTATGCTAGTAAGGTCATAGCTCATAGTAGTGGCTCATGAGAGGGGGCAAAATTGGGGAAGGAATCACAGATATGGCATGAATATATCTGAACTGGGACGACGACAGTTGCAGAGCCAAGGCACATTCATTCTGCATACTTTACAGGTAGGCCAGTGGCGAGAGATTACACAAAGGCTGACGTTCCAGCCCTAAAGGACACAAGACACTGCACAAAGAATTCATACATATACACACACACACACACACACACACACATACATATATATATATATATATATATATATATATATATATATATATATATATATATATATATATATATATATATATATATATATATATATATATATATATATACACTAACAAATCACAAAAGTAAGAGCGTGATTTTGTTCATTAGTTGAATCCACTTGAAAGTTAAAAATGAAACGACAGAGTGCCAAGTACTTTCGCGTTTTTTAACACATCTTTGTCCCCCGAAGATGTGTTTAAATACACGAAAGTACTTGACACTCTATCTTTTCATTTTCAACCTTCCAAGTGGATTCAGCTTTTATATATATATATATATATATATATATATATATATATATATATATATATATATATATATATATATATATATATATATATATATATATATATATATGTATATATATATATATATATATATATATATATATATATATATATATATATATATATATATATATACAGTATATATGCATGTATGTATATATACATATAAATGCATACTGACTTTTAGGATGGTAACGACTCTGTTCTCTTAAAGTTTCGCTTAAAGGACATAGCTTGAATCTGCCCCAAAAGAATGACCGCATCTGCATGAGAAACACTTTTAATTCAAGATATTGCAACTGTTACTCGAGGTAATAATGTGGATTTAGTGTAATTCATTTTCGTGAACCTTCAATAACAATGTAAGATGTATCTCTCCGTTCTTGGATTTGAAACAGAGACGTATTTAAATGAGAATTTTAGATAAATATGGAAGTAACGAAGAAAAGTCTACGTTTCTCTACGGATGTGAGTTGGGAATAATAATAAAAAAAAAGATAAGCCATTTTAACTTATTTCTTGTACAAAAAATAGTCAGGTTACTTAACATTAAATGGCGTTTATCTAAATAAACAAAAATGACTGTGAATTCTCAATGCATTACGAAAACAATTCCTAGAACTCATGTTCTGCAAGAGTGTACTTCTGGAAAATCTGAAGGAGTAAT
>NC_089791.1:25353387-25355887 GCF_040412425.1 Macrobrachium rosenbergii | reverse complement strand
TTTGCAGATTATTTTAGGTCATTCAAGGCTTTTCAATTAATTATTTATTTATTCATTTATCTATTTATTCGCATATTTATGTGCGGAAAACGGCGTCACGGTGCCATTTGTCAACGGGGCCGCAGATATTGAGGCATATTTATTTTCAAACACTGGCGTCACAGGAATTACGGCCATCGACGGCGAGATATCTCAGATAAAACAGTTTATATAATAACAAATTGAAAATACGAGAGTAATACTTGAACGGCCATTTTCATTAGCAGAAGAACTAAAAAAACGATAAACTGAAAGCCAGTTCAAAATCCCTCCCCTTCTATTAGTCCCTAGAAGGGCGCATCTAGAAACAATTATCTCACATCTAGAAATAATGATCTCATCTAGACTTGTAAGTCCAAAGTCCGAAAAATCTTATAGAAAAAGTATATAAACGTTCTGTTTTTTTGCCAAAGAAGTCTAGACCACTTTCGACCAGGCATTTAGCAAGACTATATCTAAATGGAATTCATCACAATAAAAAAAATATCAACCAATATTAGAAGAAAACAAAAAAATAAAACTACACTTGGAGTACGAAGTCCCAAAACAACATGAAAAAAGCAAACGTTCAATTTTTTGCCAAAGAATTCTAGATGACTTTCGACCAGGGATTAACTAATACTATATCTAAGTGGAATTTATCACAACAAAAAAAAAAAATGCTAACCAGTCTTAGAGGACAACAAAACTAAAACTAAGATGATAATAATCGCACGCCTTAGAAAAATATTAGTAGAACACTTACACAGACCACATTGTGAGAACCGGAGAGGGGAAACAATCACAGGATTAAAAGATTAACGAACATGTCTCTTCAAGAACTGCAATTATAGATAATAACATTCCTGACCTTAAGGGTTTTTCTACCCACCCAGCTTTAAAGGCCACTTCGAAAGTTACAGTCATTTTTGCACCGAACTCCGAGGGTGAAGGGTTTGAGGTCTTGGAAAAGATGGCGTTGCTGAAACAAAATAATATGGAGGAGAAAGTTATTATGTATACATATACATATATATATATATATACATATTCATATATATGTATGTATATATATTATACTGTACATGTATATAATGGTATTAAATCGCTATACATTGGGAGATAATCAATTGTCTCAACGCCAACCGCGTTCTTGGAAGAGACTTAACACAAAAAAAGATACACCTTATTCATACCTTACAAATGGACATTTAAAAAAATTTATTAAAACTATGATGAGCAGTAAATTGCAAGAAAAAGTGTCGCGACAGTTACAATGTGTGGGAAAATACAGTGTCAGTAACGCGTGCAAATAACGCAACTATCCGGGAAAATAAAGAACGATCAATTTCAATATAAATTCTATTAAAGGACACAGACGTTACACATGAAGAGTAATCATCATATCATCATTGTAACATTGCAATATACGCAAGAGTCACTCAATTACCGAGTATACAATTTACAGTAAATGAGCATCCAACATTCGCTCTTTACATAATCACTGATATTGACTGAAGAAGCATAAAGTTCAAAGATTTAAGTTTAAAGCTTAAAGTTCAAAGCTTAAAGTTCAAAGTTTACAGTTCAAGCCCCACAAAATCCTCTTCATCGTTCTAAAAACGTCCAAGTTCTTACATGCAATTAAACAAAAAAAAAGTAATAAATATATGAAAGTTGTAATATATGTATATGCCATGAGATATAACTACAAGTGCTAAAATGACAATGAAAATAATAAGTATATTAGAAAATATGAAATGGCTCAATTGCAATGAAAATTTGGAAAAATAAAATGCAGACAAAAAAAGCTATAACTTTTTTAATTACCACGAAAATCACTTAAAAATTAGGAAAAACTTTTGAAATGTCACGAAAACCACTTAAAAATTCGAAAAAAAGACATAATTTGCTATGACTTTAAGAAATACCATGAACACCACTTAAAATTTAGGAAAAACAAATACAGGCAAAAAGTGCTATAACTTTGAAATACCACGAAAACCACTTAAAAATTAAGAACGACAAAAAAAGACAAAAGTTGCAATAACTTCAAAATACCACGAAAACCACTTAAAAATGAGGAAAAACAAATACAGAAAAAAACCGCCATAACTATTTACAAAATCACAACGACCAAAATAACGGGGAAAAACATCGTCGAAGAAGACGGAACGCAACGAATACCGAAAATAAAAAAAAAAAAATAAAATGAGGGGGAAAAATGGAAACGTTCCTCTTCCCTCCTGCGGGCACTAAAATCTCGCAAGGACCTTCGTTGATATTCCCTCAAAAGTCTGAATAGGACCCAGGGGCAAAGATCTCCTATATTGCGATGAAATTCTTAAACCGAGGAGGCCAACAGCCTCCATCTTTCTTCCCCCTTATCTTTTTTTTTTTTTTTTTTTTTTTTACTTTAGGTTATATCGGAGAGTAATTTTCTGAGACGGCTTAAAGGTGCAGGACGTCCTGCAAGCAGGAG
>NC_089791.1:25330887-25345887 GCF_040412425.1 Macrobrachium rosenbergii | reverse complement strand
AGGGAAAAATAGTCCATATATGCAATCCTGATCATAAAAAAAGCACACAAAATCTAAAACAAACACTATCTCATGAATCAGTTGAATTGTTTCATAAACTCAAGAAATGAATTGGGTATAGATAACCACTCCCTTCTAGATAATAACATTGTTTATTCATGAATGAATAAAATCTTTTTATAACAGCAAAGGGCACCGATACCGATGGATAAACGAAAGGAGAACACAAGAAATATATGAACTTAGATATAATCTTATAAATTATCATTATTATTATTCAGGAGATGAACTCTATTCATATGGAACAAGCCCACCACAGGGGCCATTGACTTGGAATTCAAGTTTCCCAAAGAATATGGTGTTCATTTGAAAGAAGTAACAGAAGGTGATGAAAAATATAAAAAGAAGAGTTCATTTATCCAAAAATGAAAATCAATTCACAAATTAATAAATAAACAGATAAAAAATTTAAGTAAATTATCAAAATACAAGAATTGTATTAGGGTAAATAATGCATTGCACCTTCGATTGAAGTTTTCCAAAGGTGCGAGGAATAACGTATCTAGAACGTCTTGTCCCAGAAGCCAATTCGCAAAGGCGACTTCATGTCTTTATCTAGCAAAGTCCTGATGACAGCAGGAACAAGAAGGGAAAAAAAAACTGAAGAGTCTTAACTACGAAAAAGAAATAGGTCTGCCTTTAGAAGGATTACGGAAACATGGAGGGAATTCCAAAGCTTGGCTATCCAATTTTAATATGTTTATTTTGGCACATTAGAATACGCATCCCTGTATTATATTGTGTCTGTGGGTGTTCATGTTAATGCGTAAATCGCAGTAAAAACCCTTCTATAGAATTTTTGTTTAACTCCCAATGTTGCAATCTCTCTCTTATAGCAAATTGTTACTCTACATCATTTTCTTTGTAAATAAAATCTGCTGTCGTTCCAGATTCGATTATCAATAGGTATTTTTTTTTTTTTACAGCGTGAGTAATTAAAATACAACCTACCCAAATGCTAATATTTCGACGTAATTAGAAACTCGGCCTTCGTTTGATTTCAAAAGACCTAATCCTGTTTGATGTCTAAAACATTATCCTATGAAAAACTCAGTTTATAACATTTTTGGTTATTTAAAGTTCACAATTATGTTTTATTGAAGTATCTTCCGTAAATATATTCCATGAGACAAACTGTGGACTTTTACTTTCAAATATCATAGGTTAAAACAAAGTAATGTATATCTGAAACAGCATTACAAATTACGGTCTAATATATTGCGCTATCTGAAACCTGTTCAGAGTAAGATTCATCGAAACTCAATACTCGGTACATTATTACGTCAAAATCCCAATAAAAAAACAGCCTCCTAAACGCTTTGAAATTTTCGATCCTTTTCCACTAATCTATTCTAAATCCAATGGAGTATACTATTCATTCCCTGTCCTTTATCCAGACCGTTGGTTCCTCTCATCCACATCCTTCGTCATCCTATCCACAGTCTTGGTCCTCCTATCCACACCACTGGCCCTTTGATTCTTTATCCCTTTGGACACATCAATCCATATCTTTACTAATCCTTTCCAATTCTTGGTCCTATACATACCCTTGTTCCTCCAATTCATACTCTTGACCCACCTATCAATACCCTTGGCTTCATTGGAGGGGTGGGTAGAGCTCTCGGCTAGCACGCTGTAGGCCCAGCGTTCGACTCTCCGACCGGCCAATGAAGAATTAGTGGAATTTATTTCTGGTGATAGAAATTCATTTCTCGTCATAATGTGGTTCGGATTCCACAATAAACTGTAGGTCCCGTTGCTAGGTAACCAGTTGGTTCTTAGCCACGTAAAATAAATCTAATCCTTTCGGGCCAGCCCTAGGAGAGCTGTTAATCAGCTCAGTGGTCTGGTTAAACTAAGATATACATAACTTAATACCCTTGGCACCCCTATCCATAATCATGGCTACCCTATTCACACTCTTAAACCTTTATACCCATACCCTGATAATGACTCACATTAAACCTTTTCCACTTTGATGAAAAATGCTAAATAAGAAAAAAACGTTATTGTGCAATCTCTTTAATCGGTCTTTCCCCTCCCATACAGAGAGAGAGAGAGAGAGAGAGAGAGAGAGAGAGAGAGAGAGAGAGAGAGAGAGAGTAAATGAGTTTGGGAACGTTAATCCTTTGAGGTTGCAATTCACGCCCTAAGCCATTAAGGACAATGATGACCATATTTCTAGCAGGCGAGCTTTGCAGAATCAATACTCCGTTACTTCTCTACGTTATTAACACATTATTATTTCGCTGTTACATTTAATAACGTAATAATAACAATTATTATTACTATTATTATTATTATTCTCAACAACAGCAATGCTAATAAAACTGACAAAACAACATCATTTTTTGTTATCATATTTAATAACGTAATAATAACAATAATTATCATTATAATTTACTATTATTATTATTATTATTATTTTCAACAACAGCAATGCTAATAAAACTGACAAAACAACGCCATTCTTTTTTATCACATTTAATAACGTAGTAATAACAATAATTATTATTATTATTATTATTATTATTACTATTATTATTATTATTATTATTATTATTCTCAAAAACAGCAATGCTAATAAAACTGACGCAACAAAACAATTTTTTCGTTATCACATTTAATAAAAATTAATATTATTATCATTGTAAGTTATTATTATTATTATTATTATTATTATTATTATTATTATTATTATTATTATTATTATTATTATTAACAACAATGCTGATAAAACTGATTTAAAAAACAAAGACAATAGACAACAAGTACATAAAATAAACTCTAATCTGATTCTCGCCACCCCCTCACCCACTTTCTTATATCACAACGGGGGAAGAAATGATATAAAAATCTAGAGGGGGGAGGGAGTTAGGGGAGAGGGGGGGTCACTGTCCCTTGCACGCATGCATTCATAGCAAGCGCATGTAAATACATCCGCATGCAAATCCGTTAATAACAACATCCCTTACTTCATCCTGCCCCCCTTAAACCTCCCCTCTCCCTCCCTCCCTCCCTGCCCTACCCTCCCCACGCCCCCCAACACCCTGTCCTATTCTCCATAAACCCCGCCCCCCTCCTGCCATTAATGGGGGCAGCGAATAACCCCCTTGGGTACCGGTAATTAGGATGTTCGCATGCATTTACATTATGAGGGGGGTGGGGAAGAGAGAGAGAGAGAGAGATCGTTAAGTGCGTGTGTATGTATATTGTGTGTGTGAGCGTGTGTGTGTATGTGTGTGTGTGTGTGAAAGAGACAGAAAGACAACATGTGTATGTCCCTGTGTGAACTCGTCAGAGAGAAATGGGTGTATTGGTAAGCGTGTGTAAGAGAGAGAAAGCCAATGCATGAGAGAGAGAGAGAGAGAGAGAGAGAGAGAGAGAGAGAGAGAGAGAGAGAGAGAGAGAGAGAGGTGCCTGTGTCTCTAAGAGAGACGTTGAGGAGAAGCATAAGAACATGTGTGTTTGTGCATAAGAGAGAGAGAGAGAGAGAGAAAGAGAGAGAGAGAATGCACGCGGGGATCGCTGTGATTAAATTAATAGCGAGAAAAGAAGGGCTGGGACGAAAGTTGCAATTCGTGGGGAGCCGAATTTTATTCATTTTTAGGCCCTGCCATGTACCTGAAGCCTCGGGCACAGTATGCAGAGCGCGGGTTTCCGGCTTTCCAGCGTTCGCTAGTTGCTTTCAAAATATCTATGATAACTTTTTCTTTATCACAGAATATTGCATTATGAAACCTACACAAGAATGGTTTTGTACGGTACTAGTTTTCATTTAATTTCAGGGCCTTCGCGTTTCGAATTAGCTCATCTTTTTGGGCTTTTGGAAATAAACTTTTCAACTCTATAGCTTCCTTAATGGAGTACCAAAATAACAACCTTTTGCTAAAAGTTATTTGTCTGTTTCTACAGTCACATCTGATGCATTGGCTTCTTCCTAATACCTATTAGTATTTTCATGTTCCTTTTTATTCCTCGGAGATTCATATTTTTTTGTTGATACAATGGACAATTTACATGACCATCTTTTTTTTTTTAGATGATATTCGAATCCTTTTCTTGCCATAGTCCTTTATCCTACTTTATCCTATATGGTATATAATGAAAAATCTGTTAAACCTTGTGAAATAGAATAACAATGAGAAATTAAAAGACGGAAAAAGAAAATAAGAACAATAAACAAAATTAGAAAGAAAATGGGAACGATAAACTAAATTAGGGACACCTCTCTTGACGGCCACTCCAGGTCTCTCTCCACTTCACCCTTTGTTGACCTTAACCTTTGTCGACTTCACAAGTTTTGACTCTCACGAAAACCAACGTCACTTCTCCAGATATAATTGCATGCTTCTGGAACATATGTGTCCTCCGGAGACTTAAAGCTAACTCAAGCCTGGATATTCTGCAGTGTTTGCCATATTTCCTTTATGTTTTTTTTTTTTTTTTTTTATTTAATGTCAAAGTCATTCTAGTGATCATATTATCTTCTGGGGAGCTAATCCTCTCTAATTAAGCAATAGGTGTTTTTCAAAAGGGATGTTAATGCCATGATACAGAGAGAATACGAGTAGAAGCATAGACAGGTTTTTCAGCCTAGAAAATAAGCATAGGCTGAGGTTTTTCAATCTAGAAAACAGGCATGGACTGAGGTTTTTCAACCTAGAAAATATGCTTAGGGTGAGGTTTTTCAACCTACAAAATAAGCATAGACTGAAGTTCTTCAACCTACAAAATAAGCATAGACTGAGGTTCTTCAGTCTACAAAATAAGCATAGACTGAGGCTCTTCCACCTGGCAGAAAGACATACAAGGATAGAGGTTCAAACTGAGAATGATATTCGGTAAGATTCAGGAGATTCAAACTTTTTATAATATTCGATAAGACTCAACCTAAATTGAAGCTATATTTCCAGTATGTCCAACAGAAAAGAGAGGCATGTATTGAGCGTTCACTCAGTACATAAAGGAAATATGGCAAACACCACAGCAATATCCTGGCTTGAGTTAGCTTTTAATCTCCGGAGGACAGACATTTTCCAGAAGCAAGCAATTATATCTGGAGAAGTGACGTTGGTTTTTGTGAGAGTGAAGTCGACAAAGGTCAGGGTCAACAAAGGGTGAAGCGGAGACCTGGAGTTATTATTATTATTATTATTATTATTATTATTATTATTATTATTATTATTATTATTATTATTATTATTCTCAACAAGAGAGAACGCTTAACCCAGGAGAAAGATGTACAGCTGGAAGAATGTTGTACAACATCGACGTTCAACCTAATGAACAAACACACCGAGGTTGTTCAACCTTGAAGACAATGTTATACAGAGTATATTCCGTTCCCTAAGGCATTTAGCCAATCGAACAGCCAAAGCCTATTATCAAACAACACCATTCAGCAAGCAAAACCAATCATCCGCCTTATCAATCACAGTAGCAAGAGCAAATTACTAAGACAATGTGGAATCCAAAGGGGATTTATGCAGTTAATTGTGTAACAATCTGGTCCGGTTATGTGCCACAATCCTTTGGGGATTAGCCATCGATTGCGAACTGCATTCGTGTACAGAACAAACACCGAACGACTCAGAGACCGGTATTATTGAAGCACTGCATCATAAGAGGGTTTGCAAACCGATAATTCGTTACTGATAATGAAGGTGCCTTTAAATCTTTGTGATTTGGCAACGAGGATTCTTGAGAGTCATGACAATGCGTCCATATAAGGGAATAAGGAAATTAGAAACGAAAAATACACATTTCAGCTGTACCTAATTTACAAAGGAATCTGCAATGGGCCTTATCAATATTAATAAAACTGCATTAATAAAATTATATATATATATATATATATATATATATATATATATATATATATATATATATATATATATATATATATATATATATATATATATATATATATATATATATATATATATATATACATACTGTACTGTACATATAAAAAGTTCTATATGTATATATATTGTATACACAAATGTCTGAGGTTATTTTAATAATATTAATAAGGGGTCCAGCGCAATTTCCTTGTGATTTAGGAGAAATATTTACTAGGATATATATATATATATGTATATATGTGTGTGTGTGTGTGTAGCACGATTGTACATGTAAGTTTGTATACTAAATTACGTAATAACAGTCATCACAACAATATTAATCTTTTCGTTATCTTAATTACAATCACTGCGACACATCCCATTCCGCTGTTATATCTTATCAGCAAAGAAGAACAACAACATAACAATCACGTGACATCGAATCCGACAGAAATGGAGGTTCAAATGTCACGTAAATCAGGAGGCGCTGTAATTACCAAAGACAATTACCTGAAGAGAATTTGGCTTTGCATCAGGCGGAAGAAGCTCGCGTGAGGGGCCAGCCCGCGTAACCATCTATGCAAATTAGCAGTATTAGAATTAAAAAAAAAAAAAAAATAGAGAGAGAGCGAGCAATCTTGCATGCAATAAGCTGATTGCTTTCGTTCGTGCAACGCGACCAACGTAAACATCTCGCATAAAATGTTTATCTTATCATTTAACTCGGCTATGCATCATCATCGCTGTTGCTGATTTGCCTTATCCTGAAGGTCGGAACGTGTTTGCAAATTAAATAAAATTGGTGATGGTATCGGGGATACCGACCTTCGCAACTGCCCATTTCTAGCGAAGCTAAATTATATGGAAGAGTCATTATTGAGTATCGTTGGGTTTTACACATGGACTTTGTTTTAGTTTTCTGTAAAGGAGAACTATTGGGATGGCTTTGTCCGTCCGTCCGCATTTTGTCTGTCTGCACAATTTTTCTCTGTCCGCCCTCATATCTTAAAAACTGCTGAGGCCAGAGGGTTGCAAATTGGCATGTTGATCATCCACCCTCCAATCATCAAACATACAAAATTGCAGCCGATCTAGCCTCAGTAGTTTTTATTTAGTTTAAGGTTAAAGTTAGCCATGGTCGTGCGTCTGGAAAGGCAACAACATAGGCCACCACGGCCGGCTGAGAGTTTAATGGGCCGTGGCTGAGAGTTTTATACAGCATTATACGCAGTAAGGAAACTAGATTGCGCCGAAGAAACTCCGGCGCATTTTTTACTTTTTTTTTATGTCAAAAATGTCAGAGGTCTTTCCATTTAAAAAAAAATCTGCACCCTTACACAAAATAACATACTGTGCATGACGTGTTTTCAAGAAAAAATAATTCCCTATATTTCATGATATTTCATCTAATACATTTAAAGACTCTTAAGAATACAACTACTCAGTTCGTAATACTAATGTCTGTGGTTCGCGCCCGGTCCTACCGCCACCAACTGACCTAGCTGGGTACCAGCTGCAGCTGGGAGTCAAGAGAGTGGTTGTGGGCCTAGCAACCTCACTTCTTATCTGCTGAGAACCAGAAGGCAGCGCCCTTCATGTGTGATCTTCCCCAAGACGAAAAAGGGCGTATGTGGGTGGGAGAAAGGTCTATGGTAGAAAAAAAATGCAGAGGGCTTTGGGCTTGCAGCCACATCCCATAAATAATTGCTGATAAGCCTGTGTGAGAGAGAGAGAGAGAGAGAGAGAGAGAGAGAGAGAGAGAGAGAGAGAGAGAGAGAGAGAGGAATGATTAATAGAAAATAAATGTACTTATCGCCTTCTGAAGCTTAATAATTGTTCCAGAATCTACATTTTGTACACCATACCTAAATAACCTCTATCGTTTGACGTATTTAAATTCTTTTTCAACTGTATTCCTAGACTTTCATCCCCACCTTCCCATCTGCAACCAGAAACGACCCGTCGACGCAAAAAAAAATGGGAAAAAAGAACATCCCGAAAATAAAAGCTGAAAAAATGAAGGAAAACAAACGGATGTAGAGAGAAAGATAAAAGGGGTGAGGGGGAGGGGGATGAGGAGGAGGAGGAGGAGGGAGAAAGGAGGAAAGGGGGAGGGGGAATCAGATGGAGGAAGCACAATAATTTATGCGATGACGGATGGCGACATTCGAGATAACCCTAAAATGTGGGATGTTTACTTTTTTTATGATGAGTAAACATCCTCTCTTCTCTCTTCTCTCTTCTTCTCTCTCTCTCTCTCTCTGGGTACTCGCATACATACACACACACATACACAAATACTCAAATAACACGGCCTTGCTTTATCGTGGCTGTAAATTTGGTCAAATTCTGCTGAAAAGGAGGGAATCGAGACAACTCGCTGAAAGAGAGAGAGAGAGAGAGAGAGAGAGAGAGAGAGAGAGAGAGAGAGAGAGAAGAAAACTGACTCAAAAGGAATCATAAATTGAACTGAGAAGAACATCATATTTAATTTTATTTTTTTTTTTTTTTTACATTACTGTCCATTCTTATACGTTTAGTATTCAGAGATACTGCTTAAACAATCGTAATTATAGTAACCAAATATGGCTCAGAATAGTGTATTACAAGTTAACTGAACTGAAAATAACATCATTAAATGTAATTTTAATACAATCCATTCTTATACGTTTAGTGTTTCAGTGATACCAAAATACCGTAATTATATAAAAAAACTCAGGAAACTGTATTATATTTCAACTTTTATTCCTAAGACGTTGCATTTCATTACATTCACGCCTTACCTCATTCATCTAAGTTTATTCTTTTGATGTAAACAAACGAAGCATCATTTGATCTTTATCGTAAATTCGATACACTTACGAATTTGAAAAAAGTTTTTCGTCAAATTAAAAAAAAAGAAATTTACTACAATTTCTATCACTTCATTTAGAATCCACCGAAACAAGAATTCTCAATAACAGTTTTCAATTATTTAGTTTTTTTAATCTAAATGATTTAAAGTTGTAAAACCGCTTTCTTGTCTAATTCATCACAAAGCGATCACTTTTAAACTTCGACCTGTTTTGTTCAACATAAATATTTAAAATACTGTGTTCTTTAATATTTCACAAAGTACTTAAAATACTGTGTTCTTTAATATTTCACACAATATTTTAAAAAATAATGTGTTCAACAATATTTAACATGTTATGGTAATCGGAGATCGGTGTATACACTCGGAGATTGGTGTATACTCTCGGAAATAGGTGTATGCACTCGGAGATGAGTGTATACACTCTGAGATGGATGTATACACCACTAAGTAGTAATGAAGAAAGAGAGAGAGAGAGAGAGAGAGAGAGAGGAATACGACTCGAATCGCTAAGCGGAAGAACTTTATGCAAGACTGCATATTGGCGGAACAAAATTTACGCCACATCCTGTAACCGATAACACGAAACCTTAAGCATCCATTCACAAAGTATATAATATTCATTAGCATTACAGAGGTACCTCGTTCTTTCCAACACTATCAGTTGCTACACCGAGAGTTGATAAAATTTTATGACTAAAATGAGATGGCATCGCATTTTTACACATCCAGTGTTGATTAAAGAATGTTTTCTGCTATTAAGATACTAACTGATTTCGGTCACAAGCTATTTATTCTGACACTGGCAGAGCCGAAATTATTGTATACGGACGTTAATTCATACATGTCTCTCCGTCTATACATATAAATGTATACATATATAAATATATAATTTATATATATATATAATCTATATGTATATATATATGTATATAAATAATATATGTACATATACATACATAAATACATAAACACAAATTCCCATCATATATGCGCCGGAGAGAGAGAGAGAGAGAGAGAGAGAGAGAGAGAGAGAGAGAGAGAGAGAGAGAGAGATATATATATATATAATCCATATGTATATATATGTATAGAGAATAATATATATATATATATATATATATATATATATATATATATATATATATATATATATATATATATATATATATATATATATATATATATATATATATGTATATATATATATGAGGGCCTCACCATTGTAAATACATTTTAAAAAAAATGAGTAAATTGCCCAAAGTCATCCATTACTCTGCTTCTAAGAAAGATATTGATTTAAACTAAGTTTCATATGAAAGCCCTACTTTTAGAACTTTTTTGTGAAATTTGAAAAAAATTGTATGATTCAAAATGTCCGCCTAACCCCTCACATTTGTGTAGAGAGCACTTAAACCATAATTAAATGTGTGAAATGATAATAAAGTGTTATTATATTCTTGGTATAACAACAATGGATGTATAATAATAATAATAATAATAATAATAATAATAATAATATTATTAATAATAGATTGATGAGTAATCAATATAGTGTGATGGAAAATAATAATAATAATAATAATAATAATAATAATAATAATAATAATAATAATAATAATAATAATAATAATAATAATACAGTAATATTAGTAATAATGATGTCGATGATAACCTTCCATCATCATAATGAACCATTAAAACGGCTGGCTTATGCAGGCACGAGTCCACAGAAACATATTCTGGCCTGCATCGTGCAAGGTTAACATTATTTTTTTCCATGACGTTTCATTCTGTCCTTTTTCTTCCTCTTGGCCGTTGCACGACATCACAGTGATCACTTTCACTATCAGAGGAAGACATATCGGTGGTTTGATTCTCACGACACTACGGACATCAATTTCCACTAGACGGCAAACAATAGATTCTGCCGGTGATTGGCCGACACTTACGAGCCCCTTTTGCTGATTGGCCTAGAACTGAATACCTCGTAACGCGCGCTCATTGGCTCGCTCTGAGTTGCTGCACATGCAACCTTCTGGTTGTAACTGAGCTTTATTTGTAAGTGAGCGACATCACGTTCATTCATGCTAAAAATCGATAATTCTACTGTTCCATTAGGATTTCACCTTTGTGAATAGCTTAGAAATGCCACGAATAGACGAGTAATCTACTTGGCCTAACTCCAAATCGGTGGGGTGGCGTTTAAACCTTCTGTTCTGAGGCCTATGTATATATAAATACATAAACACAAATTCCCATCATATATGGAGACAGAAAGAGAGAGAGAGAGAGAGAGAGAGAGAGAGAGAGAGAGAGAGAGAGAGAGATTCATGTGGAAGTCGCAACAATTTCCTTTGAAATTCACACCATCCCATTACCAGGGAAGGTTTTTGGCTGGCCGTCCGTCATGTTCGTGCGTATATTCTCCATACGGCAGATTCCTTCCTTATCTCTACGTGTTTTCTGAATGTGTAACTGTTCGTTCTTGTCTACATCGGGTTTATTTTAGTGAGTAATATTGTCTGCAGGAACTAGGTATCGTCACTACGCATTCACGGTAAATTGGCATATATATATATATATACATATGTATATGTATATATATATATATATATATATATATATATATATATATATATATATATTATATATATATATATATATATATATATATATATATATATATATATATATATATATATATATATATATATATATATATATATATATGTGTGTGTGTGTGTGTGTGTTGTGTACTTGTACTTACGCAAACATTATTTGAACAGCGATCCTCGCTCGTGAATATTCATTTCAACGGCCAAGGTTCGAGGTTATTTTGGGCTGAATATAACAGTACTGGTTCTATGTTGAGCAAGTATTGACAGCTTTCCTCTTTAAAGAAAAAAATAGTCTAAAAAAATTTAAACACTCTTCTCATGAGCGTTCCAAGGGCTATTTGCCATATTTTATATGTAATCACAAAACTAATCCCCACTCCTCCTCCTCCTCCTCCTCCTCCTCCTCCTCCTCCTTCTCTTGACTGAGTTGGCTTTATGCCAGCACAGGTTCTTGCTCACAGAGCAGCCCGTAAGTGTCAATCGATAACTGAAGTGAAGAAAAACATGGTCATGAAAAAAATGAGTAAAAATAATGGTGTGAAAAGTGAAAATATGGTCATGTCCTCCTCCTCCTCCTCCTCCTCCTCCTTTCTTTTCTTCTTCTTCTTCTTCTTCTTCTTCTTCTTGAATGATGTAATTCAAAAATATCTTCTTCAATGTCTACAACTTTCTCCTACATTTCCATGGCGAGGCCAAAACAGGCAGCATGACTGAAGTCTGTATCACAGAAGAACTTCACTGTTATCCATCAAATTTTATTTTCTTGCTGCAAATTTGTTCGCTAGAGGAGAATAGATGACATGACACAAACGTGCTCCAGAGACAAAGGCTTAATTGAAATCTTGGAACTGCTTCATTCTCTCTGTATTTCTATAGAGGCCTTTGATCTTATTTGACAAAGGACGGTGCTGTATCACAGCATCTCGCAGCAGCAAATACTGACGGAGAATGGGAAGTCGAGCTTGGTCTCGGCTGTTTGATAAAGAGTCAAGGAACACGCGTTTATTTCGCTGGCTAAACGTTATGAAGTTTGATGGTAGATACTGAAATTTTGTCTTATTTTGTAAGTTTCGTTTCCATTGTTAAACAAGTAAAAGATGCGCCGAAGTTTCTTCGGAGCAATCGAGTTTTCTGTACGGCCGCTACAGCGTATAATCAAGGCCATCGAAAATATACCTATCTTTCGGTGGTCTCGGTACAATGCTGTATGAGCCGCGGCCCATGAAACTTTAACCACGGCCCGGTGGTGGTCTATCCTACGTTGTTGTTAGAAGCACGATTATGGCTAACTTTAACCATAAATGAAATAAAAACTACTGAGACCAGAGGGCTGCAATTTGGTATGTTTGATGATTGGAGGGCGGATGATCAACATACCAATTTGCAGCCCTCTAGCCTCAGCAGTTTTTAAGATCTGAGGGCGGACAGAAAAAGTCGGACAGAATAAAGTGCGGACGGACAGACAAAGCCGTCACAGTAGTTTTCTTTTACAGAAAACTAAAATTAGCCATTGGTTTCCATTCATTTCTTTCCCTTCTTACCGTCTTCGTAACGATGCTTTTTATCGAAGAAAAACATATACAGCGTGTGAAAAACAACTTTCAGTTGCTACAAATAGCATATGAGAAACCAGCACCCGTAGAAAGCTTCATCTATATTAAAGATATCTGATTTGAAAAGGTAAAAGATTCGATGTTAAAAAAGGGCCCAAAAAATAGGCCTAATGGGCATCCGAAAGATTCGCTGTTTAAATAAAAAAAGCAACAAAATAGGCCTAATGAGTATTTAAACGTATACGTTCTACTTCTTCCTTTTTTGGCCAGTTCTATGTATTCCAGGCTTTACAATCTTTATTCTAAAACCGGGCCTCCTCTCACACCGAATTTTGTTTTTCAGACATAAACTCAAAACAGGACCTACTCTCTCACCGAATTTTGTTTTTCAGACATAACACAAAATAAACTGCACTTAAACGGGACAATTTTAAAATCACAAAAAAAAAAATCTTATTCAAAACCACATAGGCCTACACAATCACCGCTGAGTTAGTGTCAGTTCCTCTCTATCTGAATTGAAAAAGCAGGCGAGAGATTTCTGCCAACTGACACCTACAGATCTGGTGTCAAAATAAGATTGAGTCTTTGATTCTAACCGAAGGAGGAGGCATAGAATTACGACCAGGGAGAAGAAAAAGAAAAAGAAAAACTCCAAACTTACATTTTCTTTTTATCTTTCTCACTATCTCCCGTTCAGTTCTCACATCTTTCACGGACTGTTTTTTGTCGCTCGCTCACGTTACTAACTTATCCTTAGCACCTGACTGCCCCCCACCGCACCTGAGGCAAGGTACACAGACCGTAGGTGACAGGTGTGGGCGGTGCACAGAGAGAGAGAGAGAGAGAGAGAGAGAGAGAGAGAGAGAGAGAGAGAGAGAGAGAGAGAGAGAGAGAGAGAGAGAAAATGAAATTCAGTGGCACTATGGTCCAGGCTTCATTTCATTACATAAAATTTGAGATAATTCTGACTATTTAGCAACTAGACAAGAGAGAGAGAGAGAGAGAGAGAGAGAGAGAGAGAGAGAGAGAGAGAGAGAGAGAATCAGTGGCAATAAGATCTATGCCTCATTTCATTAGCAAAATTAGAGATGTTTCTAACATTTAACAACTACGAGAGAGAGAGAGAGAGAGAGAGAGAGAGAGAGAGAGAGAGAGAGAGAGAGAGAGAGAAAATCAGTAGCAATACGATCTAAGCCTCATTCTATTAAGCAAAATTAGAGATGATTCTGAAAATCAGTGGCAATATGATCTAGCCCTCAACTCATTGAGCAAGATTAGAGATGATTCTGATTCTCTAGTTTTTAACAACTACGACAATGAGAAGAGAGAGAGAGAGAGAGAGAGAGAGAGAGAGAGAGAGAGAGAGAGAGAGGAGTAATTTTCTTCTAATTCTTTGAGAATGCAATAAATAATTGTCCAGCACTATGAAAGTACCTTTCATTCAAGAAAAATAGGTCTCTTCTTTTAAGTGTCTTAACTGCATACAACGTATATCTAGTACCTAAACTTATGAACCAGTGTACAAATATGCATTCCATTGTATACCCAACAAGTGAGAGAGAGAGAGAGAGAGAGAGAGAGAGAGAGAGAGAGAGAGAGAGAGAGAGAGAGAATCAACATTTCCTGATCAGCCCAGGCTGACAACTTTGGGAGATCATTCTCTGCGTGAAGTTTTTTTCTCCTTTTTATATCCTTTGGGAATATAGGTTTGAGATGTGCACTCTCTAACTCTTCACAAGGTTCTCTTTAACTAACATATCTTTCTCAATTTTTCTCTGCCGCTGTCTCTCTCCTGCCATAATAACTGAAAAAGTAACAAAGCATTATTCAATCATATTTGTTCAGCTCTTTCGTGTGAAAAGCCGTTTAGCTAATGCCAAGATCTCCTGCGGTGTAATCAACGTCATTTCGAGCTGTGACGTCACGGCGTGCGGTTGTCCCACACTATTTAATCGCAAAATATAAGCTACAATTAGTGACCGCCATTATGAACGGCTATCAGTTTTTTCAGGCTGCTCTGTTGTTCAAGCGTTGTTTAGGTGAAACTCCGTTTCATGCAG
>NC_089791.1:25278387-25325887 GCF_040412425.1 Macrobrachium rosenbergii | reverse complement strand
ATCTTTACTTTCTCACTGTTTTTTCTAGCATACAGAGCATCACAGTCCTATTTTATCTCCATGGTGTAGCCAACATACCAAAGTGGGGGTAACGGGGCATTCAGAGACCACAATATACAAAAATGGCTAACACTTGGAAATTTCACTCTAACCTAGCTTGCTTTCACCGTTCATTTATTATATATTAAACTTCCTTTATAGGCAAAATACTTTTGCAATCTTTGAACATTTAACCTTTCATTAGCTAGAGTTTGCCATAAAATATTAAAAAAGTTGAGTGCTCTTAAATTTTCCATCAACATAGCTGGAGAAAAGTGTATGCAACATGCAAATTCTGAACTTTTATCCCCTCTTCTTTTATTATCACCACGTATTAAACTCTCCCTTTATAGGCAAAAAATCTTTCAATTAGTCTTTTCTTTCTCCGCTGTATTTCTCCTACTCTTTGAACATTTCAATGAGTCTTTTCTCTTTCTCCACGAATAGACTTCTCTCTCTCAAGAGTCTGTCTTTCTGTGAATCTTTCCCTCTTTCTCCGATTTCTCCGCTCTATTTCTCTCTCTCTCTCTCTCTCTCTCTCTCTCTCTCTCTCTCTCTCTCTCGAAACCGGAGTCTGTCTTTCAGTGAGTCCTTCCCTCTTTCTCCGCTGTTATTTCTCCGACTCTCTCTCTTTCTCTCTCTCTCTCTCTCAGTCTATCTTTCAGTGAGTCCTTCCCTAGGCTCCGTATCTCTCCGACTTCAATGAATCTTTCCTCTTTCTCCCGCTAAATTTCTCCTCTCAACTCTCTCTCTCTCACAGAGAAATGAGTCTTTCCCTCTTTCTCCAACATATTTCAAACTCTCTGAGACTCTTTCAATGAATCTTTCCCTCTTTCTCCGCTGTATTTCTCCTCTCTCTCTCACTCTCTCTCTCTCAAATCTTTCAATTAGTCTTTCCTCTTTCTCCGCTGTATTTCTCCTACTCTCTCTCTCTCTCTCTCTCTCTCTCTCACCGAGACTCTTTCAATGAGTCTTTCCTCTTTCTCCGCTGTTATTTCTCCGACTCTCTCTCTCTCTCTCTCTCACAGAGACTCTTTCAATGAGTCTTTCCTCTTTCTCCGCTGTATTTCTCCATTTCTCTCTCTCTCTCTCTCTCTCTCTCTCTCTCTCAGAGTCTTTCAATGAATCTTTCCTCTTTCTCCCAGTATTTCTCCAGACTCTCTCTCTCTCTCTCTCTCTCTCTCTCACAGAGACTCTTTCCTTTCCCTCTTTCTCCGCTGTATTTCTCCGACTCTCTCTCTCTCTCTCTCACAGAGACTCTTTCAATGAATCTTTCCCTCTTTCTCCGCTGTATTTCTCCGACTCTCTCTCTCTCTCTCTCTCTCACAGAGACTCTTTCAGTGAGTCTTTCCCTCTTTCTCCGCTGTTATTTCTCCGACTCTCTCTCTCTCTTACTCTCTCTCTCTCACCGAGTCTATCTTTCAGTGAGTCCTTCCCTCTTTCTCCGCTGTTATTTCTCCGACTCTCTCTCTCTCTCTCTCAACGAGTCTATCTTTCAGTGAGTCCTTCCCTCTTTCTCCGCTGTTATTTCTCTCTCTCTCTCTCTCTCTCTCTCTCACCGAGTCTATCTTTCAGTGAGTCCTTCCCTCTTTCTCCGCTGTTATTTCTCCGACTCTCTCTCTCTCTCTCTCTCACAGAGACTCTTTCAATGAATCTTTCCCTCTTTCTCCGCTGTATTTCTCCGACTCTCTCTCTCTCTCTCTCTCTCTCTCTCTCACAGAGACTCTTTCAATGAGTCTTTCCCTCTTTCTCCGCTGTTATTTCTCCGACTCTCTCTCTCTCACAGAGACTCTTTCAATGAGTCTTTCCCTCTTTCTCAGAGTTATTTTTCCTGAGAGGAGCCAGGAGTCCAGCCGTAGATCGTAAATTATGATTTTACGTTCCCTTTTAAACCACGAAGCTGACAAGACGCCGGCCCGCCCCTTTTACAAGTACTGGTAAACTACTGTGCCTTTGAAGTGCTCTTTACTCATATTTTAAAGCTAATAATCCCATTCGAAACCAACGGTTCATTTGTTTTGCCTAAGAGCCTCGGAGAAATTTTATCGCCCAGCCGGAAGGTAATGCGAGCCAGGCATTTAAATACACATGCACACTCAAACACACATGGACGCACAAAAAACACACACACAAACACACACACATTATATATATACATATATTATATATATATATATATATATATATATATATATATATATATATATATATATATATATATATATATATATATATATATATATATATATATATATATATATATATATATATATATATATATATATATATATATATATACATGCATGTGTGACTGTGTGATTGTGTGTGCATAACTCTACAAGGATTACCGTTTACAGTGGCCCATGAGCAATGTACCGTAAGCAGTACAAGTTTTCTACCTTTTATTCTCTCGAGTTGACTTTGGTCTCTTCCTACCCAGCTGTCCACCTTCTTTAACTTTATCTTCCTAAACTATTTTTTTTTTTTCTATCAAAGAATAGATCCTTAGGATGAGCATCTCAAGCGTCGAGAAACATGACTTTATGTAAAAAAAATTTAACCGTGACCTGTTACGGTAAAATTTCACTATTCTTCCAAGTAATTTACGTATGAATAAATCACTATTGACCTTTCAGAAAATAATGGTTTAAGATTCCTGTGCCTTACGCTTTTTCAAGAAGCGTGTGTTTACGGCTTACGTGGACATTATGATGCCATCGCACTAGGCCTATGCTAAAATCTGCGTCACTGTCGTCCACTCCCTCCATCCCAAGACCCAAGTCAATTCTGCTATGTGGGAGGAAATTCAACGAGAGAGAGAGAGAGAGAGAGAGAGAGAGAGAGAGAGAGAGAGAGAGAGAGATCCCAGACCCCGGTCAATTCTGCTATGAGAGGAAATTCAACGAGAGAAAGAGAGAGAGAGAGAGAGAGATTCCATCCCAAGACCCCGCTCAATTCTGCTATGTAGAAGGAAATTCAACGAGAGAGAGAGAGAGAGAGAGAGAGAGAGAGAGAGAGAGAGAGAGAGAGAGAGAGAGAGAGAGAGATTCCATCTCAAGACCCCGGTCAATTCTGCTATGTAAGAGGAAATTCAACGAGAGAGAGAGAGAGAGAGAGAGAGAGAGAGAGAGAGAGAGAGAGAGAGAGAGAATGTATATGACAGGTCGTAAATTTACTCGCACTTCTTGGCTGCAAGGGCATTACCGTCCTTCGGACATGAACAAATGGATTTGCATAAGCGTGAACGTGGTTTGATCGGGGGACACTGGAGGAAAGGTCCTATTTCTCAAAATAAAATTTTAGATGAAACTGAAATCATTTTAAAGAAGCAAAATTACTGGCGCCAAACGAAATCCGTTTCGCAAAATGCATTTTTTGAATAAGGATGAACATGAAAAAAAACAACTGAAAATAAAAATGCTTCTATTTCATGGGAACAGAAATTTTTATCTACGGCATTTGTGCCTACGTTTTTCTTGACTTTCATCCCTTTAAATGGCAAGTCCTCCCTTCTAACTTTTTTATTCGGATTTTTATTAAAAAAAAAAAAAGGATCATATGCAACACTATAACCACGAGTAGTCTCTTAAAAGCTTAACATAAGAACAATTATTAAGGGTTTATCCACTGCGTCTTAAGTTCTCTTGTCTTTCTTATGCGCCCTTTCTTCGTGTGAAGGGAACTGATGCAGATATACAGAGAAATAAATGCACCTGGCGTCAAACAAATGTGACATCAATATCTTCTGGGATAATCATACTGCTCTTGATAATAGGAAGAAGTTATTATAAGATAGAAAGTATTTTTAGCATAGAAAATTTAATAAAAAAAAAAAAAATAAATAAAAAAAAAAAAAAAATATATATATATATATATATATATATATATATATATATATATATATATATATATATATATATATATATATATTCATACTCAAGGAATGAAAAAGCCTAAGTCGAAGGGTCCCGGTCCGAATTGTCACTCGGTTTGTGCCCTCAGCACCTTAAGGTAATCACTCCTCCTATCTTTGTACTTGTCACCTATATTGTTTGCATAGTTTTTCAACTGTTAATCTTTTATGCCCAGTTTGTTATGTTAATGTTTGTCTTCTCTTTTTATAGCTTGAAAATGGGATTTTTACGTCTTGAAACGTTGCAGCAATAATAAAGTACTTAGAAAATGAATAAAGGACCGATTCTTCACCTTGCACCTACTGAATTATATAATACACACACACAAATATATCTATATTTGTATATACATATCATATATAAATTATATATATATATATATATATATATATATATATATATATATATATATACATACATACACACACACACACACACACACATATATATATATATATATTTATATATATATATATATATATACATACATATATAAATTATTTTTCATCCTGAAGGAATGAAACACCTTGACCTCCTGTACAACAGGATCAAGACACGTATCAAATTTTCACTGAGGCAACAACCTGTTGGATGCCTCCCACATGGCTTGACGCAAACCACGTTCAGATTCCAATCAGTTCCCTGCCTTGTCTCCAAATTTCCTTTATGCCTCTATTAGACAAAGGCCACTCCCTTTGGACTTCAGACAATACAAACATCATATTCGCGAGCTGGAAGTCAATTCACCTTTCAGTTTTCTCAAAAAACCTGTTGTCGTACTCGAATTTTGGCCAAGAAGCCAATTACTCCCAGTGTGTAATTAATTGGGTGATTTCCATTGTACCAGAGAGAGAGAGAGAGAGAGAGAGAGAGAGAGAGAGAGAGAGAGAGAGAGAATTAAATTCAAAGACAAAGGCCCTCGACGCCTTATTCGTGGAAGAAAAATTCTGCTCGCACTACCAATTAACTAGGCTTTGAGCTTTAAACAAAGAAATCCAAGTAGAGAGAGAGAGAGAGAGAGAGAGAGAGAGAGAGAGAGAGAGAGAGAGAGAGAGAGAGTACAGGGTTCCTTTACTTCGTTAAGGGATTAACCTGGAATCATAATTATCACGGGCGATAAACAAGTTGTATTACAACGTTTTCGTGAAGCGACGAAAAACCTACGCCAAGCAAATGTTAAAATGACTCAACATGATGTTAATGATAAATTATTATCGTGAAGCAATAAAGTACTAATGTTTATAGTGTAAATAAAACTAACAATAATAATCACTAGGAAGACGAAGACGTAAAGAATGCAACAACTAACTGTCTGCCTGTCTTGAACTGTCGTTGCATAACAAACAATCGGTGCCATATTGGGTTTTATTTTCAGGTTGGAATTATTAAAAACAAATAAACGTTCATCTGCTGAAATTTGCTTCTGAATTTCAAGAAGTTCAACGAACCCAATCGTACGAAGAAGAGGAGATAGTCAAGATATAAAATCGGAAAGATTGATGAGGACAGAAGAGGGGAAAAATTGGAGAAAAAGATAATTGGAAATCAAGAAGATAAGGAATGGATAGCTGGCAAGAAAGAGAACATGTAAGTCAAGAGGGAACTATATAATATGATAACATTTAAGACTACATTCTGACTGACACTTTTTTTAAAGGTATATTGTATCATATAAAAAACTCGGGAAGTAATCTATAGAAGTTATGTAACGATTAAGTTATTCACGAAGACCACATTTTATTAAGAATTCTGAAGTTTAATTTTCTTTAAGTTCTTTAGTTATCTAAAATCGCCGCTGGAATAATACTGGTATCTGCTTTACTGTAACAGTAATCTTTCTTCATTTCCGAGTTGATTTCCGCCCACGTTCAAGATCTTTCCGAAAGCATCACTCGAAATCGCCCTCTCTCTCTCTCTCTCTCTCTCTCTCTCTCTCTCTCTCTCTCTCTCTCTCTCTCCTGCGCACTAATCCAATTTCGAAACTGATCTAGATTAAAAATAATGTTCATCCCGATGACCCCGGACTTCATTTGCCTTCCATCCCAGGGCAAATTTAAGGACTGATCATAATTAGCTTTAACGAAAGTCTTGAACCTATACCACAATACTGACCTAATCAACTTGTCTCGCTCCCGCTCGGACCTAACCGGGTCTTGGCTCCCGTGTTCAATACAACCCGCCCGTCCCAGCAAGGACTGCGGCGTTCAATTAAACCCGCCGGCCGCGTCGCTAGAACACGACCGGTGGATTGCGGATTCCTCTCGCCTATTGAGATCGCGGGCACTCGGCAGTTTCCTCTCGTTAGCTCACGGCCATAAAGTTATCGGGTGATTTGGCGGTTTGCGCCGCGGGTTGCCGGCTACCTGTGGTGTGGTCTCGCCCCCTTTGTGTCTCATGATGTCAAGCTGAAAATTCACATGGTCCGAGGGGCCATTCGCCCAGATATATACACGAAGTGAACTAACTGCTGCTTCTGATCTCTCGCTTTGTTGTACGTTTCTCACGGTTCTCCTCCACCCACCACGCCGTTTCTCTCTCTCTCTCTCTCTCTCTCTCTCTCTCTCTCTCTCTCTCTCTCTCTACTATCGAATGTCATCTTATCACTAAAATATACTTTATAACTGAGGCTTTAAAGGTGAAAAAATAAGTTAAATAAAGAATATTATCTAGGGAATTCTAAGGCGAAAATAGTCTCTTCTGAGTTACATAAATGCAATGAGAGAGGTTACAGAAAAAGAAATTGCAAGGAGATAGACTTCGATTGAGGAACAAAGGCATAATCAGAAAATTATTTTGGTGACCGTAAGAGAATTAATTTAAAAATTAATATTAGTATTATTATGATTATTATTGCTAAGAAATTAACAATGTCGTGAGAAACATTTGTATAATAAAATCTACAATTGTGAAAAAAATTTTATTATATATAAAATTTAAAAACAACTTCCGAACACCGTTCCTCCGTAAACACTGAGAAGGAACACCGTTCAGGTGTTCGAAAGTCTTAGTTGTCATCTTTTACATATAAGAATATATATTTATATAATTGTGTTTTTATTAAACATTACTGCTTTTATTACATTTAAAACAAATAACGGCAATAAACGTGACATAGAACAAAATTATATATAACATATATTGATATAATGGTGATCTTTATTACACATTATTGTTATTATTAAAATAGAAAAAAATAACGGCAATACACGTGACGTAGAACAAACAGCAATAAACAAATAAATGAGAATCAAAAGCATCTGGAGTGACTGACGTCATCAGTGATTTTATTATGACTGAGAGATGACGTATTGTTGAGAGGGTTCCCAGGGACACATGTTCGAATTTCAATAAGAGAAAGGAATCAGGTATTGGCCGAGATAAATAATTGCCAATATGCCCGGGGAGAGAGAGAGAGAGAGAGAGAGAGAGAGAGAGAGAGAGAGAGAGACTATAGGTTCTTAATTACCTTCAGTTACTTGGGAAGTGTTACGTGACAATTATAGAGAGAGAGAGAGAGGCTATAGGTTGTTAGTTACCTTGAGTTACTTGGGAAGTGTTACGTGACAATTATAGAAGAGAGAGAGAGAGAGAGAGAGAGTTTCTTGGGTTACCTAGAAGAGAGTGACAATTATAGAAGAGAGAGAGAGAGAGAGAGAGTTTCTTGGGTTACCTAGAAAGTATTACGTGACAATTATAGAAGAGAGAGAGAGAGAGAGAGAGAGAGAGAGAGAGAGAGAGAGAGAGAGAGAGAGAGACTATAGGTTCTTAAGTTACTTTGGGTTACCTGTGTTACATGACAATTATAGAGAGAGAGAGAGAGGCTATAGGTTGTTAGTTAGAGAGTTACTTGGGAAGTGTTACGTGACAATTATAGAAGAGAGAGAGAGAGAGAGAGAGAGAGTTTCTTGGGTTACCTAGAAAGTATTACGTGACAATTATAGAAGAGAGAGAGAGAGAGAGAGAGAGAGAGAGAGAGAGACCTAGAAAGAGAGACAATTATAGAGAGAGAGAGAGAGAGAGAGAGAGAGAGAGAGAGAGACTATAGGTTCTTAATACCTTCAGTTACTTGGGAAGTGTTACGTGACAATTATAGAGAGAGAGGTCTAGTGGTTGTTAGTTACCTTGAGGTTACTTAACTTGTTACCTGGAAGTGTTACGTGACAATTATAGAAGAGAGAGAGAGAGAGAGATCTTTTGGTTACCTAGAAAGTATGGCGTGACAATTATAGAAGAGAGAGAGAGAGAGAGAGAGTTACCTAGAAAGAACGAATAATTATAGAAGAGAGAGAGAGAGAAGAGATAGAGAGACAAGGAGAGCGAGAGAGATGCTTTGTTCAGTTACTTGGGAAGTGTTAATGACAATTATAGAAAGAGAGAGAGGCTATAGGTTGTTAGTTACCTTGAGTTACTTAACTAAGTGTTACAGTATGACAATTATAGAGAGAGAGAGAGAGAGAGAGAGAGAGTTTCTTGGGTTACCTAGAATATATATTATATAAGTGACAATTATAGATATAGAGATAAAATAGAGAGATAAAAAGAGAGAGATCAGGTTCTATATGACCTTCAGTTATCATCTGTCCAAGTGTTTACGTTTACAATTATTTGAGAGAGACGTTATTTGTTATTACCTTGAGTTAACGCCAAGTGTTACGTGACAATTATTTTCAGAGAGAGCTTGGGTTAGAAAGTTCTCTCTCCTTATAGAAGAGCCTTCCCCTGACAAATAAGTCAATTTCAACGGTTCAACCTGAAAATCGACGTGACAATTACAAACCCTCGAGAAGAAAGGCACAAACAAAAACAAGCTTGCAGTTACTTGGGAAGTGTTAAATTATAGAAGAGAGAGAGAGAGAGAGTTTCTTGGGTTACCTAGAAAGTTTACTCGTGACAATTATAGAAACGAGAGAGAGAGAGAAAGAGAGAGAAGAGAGTTTCTTGGAATTACCTAGAAAGTATTACGTGACAATTATAGAAGAGAGAGAACGAGGAGAGAGAGAGAGAAGAAACGAGATTTACGAGCCGTTAGACTATGGGTTCTTAATTACCTTCAGTTACTTGGGAAGTGTTACGTGACAATTATAGAGAGAGAGAGAGGCTATCAAGTTACCTTGAGTTACTTGGGAAGTGTTACGTGACAATTATAGAAGAGAGAGAGAGAGAGAGAGTTTCTTGGGTTAACCTAGAAAGTATCCCGTGACAATTATAGAAGAGAAGAGAGAGAGAGAGAGAGTAGAGAGAGTTTCTTGGGTTACAGAAAGTTACTGACAATTATAGAATGAGAGAGAGAGAGAGAGAGAGAGAACTACAGGTTGGTATTTTCTTTGGGTTACCTAAAAGTATTACATGACAATTGTAGGAGAGAGAGAGAGAGAGAGAGAGAGAGAGAGAGAGAGAGAGAGAGAGAGAGAGATCAATGTTGTTTGTTTCCTCAGCTTACCTGGAAATTATTATGTGACATTCATGAAAGAGACAGAAGATCAGCTTTTATTGAGTTACCTGGAAAGTATTTGTGACAGTTATTAATGAGGTTAGTGGTTTGGTTAAACTAAGGTATACTTAACTTGCGTTACCTGGGAAGTATTCTGTGACAATTATGAAAGTGACAGATTGATCTATTTGTCTGCCTGATCTGGCGTCGCAGCAATTATGGTCATCGACGCTAGAGTATCAGACTGAACGAATATTAGAAAGAAGGCAAAAGATATGCGACAAGGAGGCGTGCATGCTTTCTCTCGGTGGTAACACACAAAAATTAATAAATAAGTAAATAAATAGATAAATAGTTGAATAAATAAATAAATAAGTAAATAAATACATAACTATATATATACAGTATATATATATATATATATATATATATATATATATATATATATATATATATATATATATATATATATATATATAAAATACTAGATAAAAACGCCTAGATCAGGTGTCTATGACCTCAATCAGGAGATCATCTGTTCAACCTGTTTACTTTTATTTGTCAACGACCTTATTATGATATATCCCCTGGCTAACGCCATATGCGTATCTCATACTTATTTTCATCTACTCAGCCTTACCCCTATTCTCCTCTCCCTTCCCTCAACGCCTTCCCCTGTCAAATAAGTCAATCGTCAACGCCTCCGTCAACCCGAAAATCGAGGTGATTCTCACCGCCCGGCCCTACAAACCCTCGTAAGAAAGGCACAAACAAAAACAAGCTTGCATACACAAACACACAAACAAGCCTAGGCTACTCCTTTCTGCTCGCTGCATCATCTCGTAACGGAGAGAGCAAAGCGAGACAACTGCTCGTTAGGAATAGAAGACGTGTTGTGCAACGGGCGAACGAGGACTCCTCGCTGCGAACCTAAACGAGATTTACGGCCGTTAGACTTATGGTCGTTAGACATAGCAAATACTAACAACGAGTCTCGCGACTCTTCAAGTCACCTGAGTCCTCCCCCCCCCTTTTTCCCCCCTCCTTCCCCTTCCCTAACCGCCCCCTCCCGCCCTCCTGTCTTATATGGATACAATAGGTGTGTATGCATGAGTAGGCGAATCATAAGTTACTCGCTGGAATGTCGCGACAGGGCACGATTTTTTATTTCAAATTCGCTTCCATGCTCGAGGACTTTCTCGTCAGATTGGCGATGTCTGTCTCTGTTGCGAGGTCAAGAGAGGTCAAGAGATGACCTGGAATCTTATATGCATTTATGAAACTATAGACAATTAAACATCAGCCTATTTATTAGCGTTTGCATAATGATGTCAAACTTGGTATATCCAATGGAATTACTACTTTGTTTTTGTAGCGAGGTCAGGAGATGACCTGGAATCTTGTGCGTGTATGAAAATGTAGTCACTAACACATACGTCTGTTTACCTGCTTTATAATTATGTAAAATCTGGCTAATATAAAACAAAAACTACGAAACGTTTTAAATTTTCCTGAAGCAATTCTGATAACTCGACACTCATATTCATCACGGACACACACACACACATATATATATATATATATATATATATATATATATATATATATATATATATATATATATATATATATATATATATATATATATATATATATATATATTTAGCTGATAGGTAAGATGGGTGAAAGAAGAATGAGGGCAGTTAGCTAGCTAATCATGGTAGGGAATAGTTTAGAAAGTTAAGTATTAGTAAGAGCAATGTAAAGTCACATGAAATAATCACACCAGTTTCAGCAACTTTCGCCCTAATTTCTGTTTGTATCTATAAAGTTTTTATAGTAATTTAATTACAGGACAAATTAAAACTCCTTCTGCACTAGTACACAGGTCGAGATATTGCCTGCTTGAAAATATGAAAGCAACGCCAATTTCCCAGCTCTGAATAGGGAATGCCGAATTATCGGAGGTCAATTTATGGAGAAGAATATCAACTCGGGTCCATATCCAATTACATTATGAAGAAACCATTAAGATAATAATAATAATAATAATAATAATAATAATAATAATAATAATAATAATAATAATAATAATAATATATACTTTATACTAACTCAGGTCCATACCTAATTACATTATGAAGAAAACAAGATAATAATAATAATAATAATAATAATAATAATAATAATAATAATAATAATAATATATTTTATATGAATTCGGGGTCCATAACCAATTACTTTATGAAAAAGCCATGAAGATACAGATGCACTTAATAATAATAATAATAATAATAATAATAATAATAATAATAATAATAATAATAATAATAATAATAATAAATATAAACTCAGGTCTCGCGTCCACATCCAATTACACTATGAAGAAACTATGCACACAAAGATACACAAACGAAACCATGTGTGGTAGGGTGTACCCACCCCGGGGGTATATACAAAGAGACAGTAACCCAATCGACTAATAGTAATAAAGGCCAATAATAGAGTCCCTGGCCTCCTGATGGCGTAGAGGAGCCATGCATACAAAACTCCGCGAACATCAGCCCAGAATATTAAAGCCTCCTGAACGAGCATTTTCTTCTCCTCTCGGTCGGACCCGAGATTAACAGAAAAGACAGGAAAGGATCTAAAACCCACAAAGTACTTCCTCGTCGTATTGTTCTTGGGTAACAAAGCCGCCCCGGTTCTTTGGCTGCTAATGAAGAAGAAGAAGAAGAAGAAGAAGAAGAAGAAGGAGAAGAGCGGAGGGTTGTATGTCCCCTGTTTCGCGTCTGGATTTTGGACTTCTTCGCTCGAATATATTTTCTTATTTTTATTTTTTTATCTCTGGCCATTTCGAGGATGTACTGGTTGCGAAATGAAAAAAAAAAAAAAAAAAATATATATATATATATATATATATATATATATATATATATATATATATATATATATATATATATATATATATATATATATATATGTATATATATTTCTTTTACATGGAAAACTAAAAATCTTACCTTCGCATCCAGTTCGGATTTAAAATTTCATGCAGAAATTATGACAGAGTAAAATGGGAAGAAAATTGATTCCCCGTTCCTTAGTAACAAAAAAGAATAAACAAAAACAACGGTTGTGGTACGAATATTTAACTAGAATTCAAGAATGATGTTTTTCATTTTCTCTCGTTCTTTTTTTTTTTTTTGCACGTAAAAAATTAGAAAAATAATTAAATAAAATCATTCCAGCGCTTAAAAAACTACCTTCAAAATGAATTATCACGTGTGAATCTTTTGAAGAAATTCTTATTGAAATGGTTTTCTCTTTTTTCAATTATAGAGCAAACAAAAATCTATTTCGCCAGCTCTAATTTATTTTAGTGCTAAATGAAATAAGATATATATATAATATTCTTCGGCATTTTATTTATTAATCCTTAACCATAAAGCAAAACTTCAATAATCAAATCAATCAGATATTCCCAATTTTTTTCGAGGTGTGAACCGCAATTTTATGACACTTCAAGACATAAATCAGACATTAAAATAATATTAGATTTAAAATAAGTAAAACCATTCCTACAAAAAGTAATACCTAATATGTAAGGGAAGGTACCTCAAAAAATAATAGCTTTACATTAAATTCACTCCGGAAAAAGTGGAAACTAATCTATAAGGGAAGACACAAGGCCTATGGCTACGCCACAAGAATAAACAAATGGCTCACATTATGACCGCACCGGGCAGCCATATACCTCCTTTTATATTTACGGCACATTTAATGGCGGGGCAATAAAAGACCGATTAAATTTAGCGTGTAGGTGATATTGATGGCCATCGATACGTGTACATTTCGTGGCACGCGTGCCAGCCTTATACCTTCGGCCATAAAATCTACCTTGACTCGCCCCGATGTCATCGCACTGACTCATGACGAGTCATTGTCATCTGGGAGACTAGTACGTGTCCGGTACTAGTTACAGGGACAAGGTGAGGTCTGCCGTTCGGAATAGGTATAAGGGATTAGGGCGACCTAAGGCACTTTTATGGGCGTCGTAAAAGTGCGGTTCCATAAGTTGCAATCGCGTATTCGCAGCCACGTTCCAAACGTGACGCGGCTTCGTAGTGGGAGCGTACCAATGCATATTGCTTTCTCTTAATTGGTTGTCGGCATTCGGGTCGCTTCCAGGTCGTTCGTTGTCTTCTGCCGGTAACGAACAGGTGATGGTGATGCCGGCGTCGGCGTGTTCTTTTGATGTGGGCGAATCTGAAGTGAAAGTAACGGGATTTAATTGAAGCGAAAGAATGCGGTCTGGGCTGTGTGTGTGTGTGCTTTGGCGTCGAACATGCTTTCCATAATAATGGTTATGTTCATCGAAAGTTCTTGAAATGATTCACTTATTAAAACCATTATTCATTTAAGCATGGGAAGCTCGAATATGTTTTTCAGGAGTGCAAATCTATCAAGTTTTATATACGCATGTCGTCTGAATATTAGAAATTTTAGGATGATTCTTGTGAAAAAACGTTACTTTAAAAAATTCACGGGCTTATAGAAGACATGACTTGCATTCTTCATTAATCCTTTAATTATTCATTTTTCATGATTATTTTTCATTTATAATATATTTGCAAGACTATGCTCGGAGAAGATAATAGTAACAAGCAACTCGCTCTTAAGAGAAGTTCGATTTAGTTAACTTTGTATCAGCACGGGCTCTTGCCCATTAAATAACCCGCGTGACAAGTTACGAGTCAAAAGACCAACAACTCAAACGTGAAAATCAAACGGTTTGAGGCAACGGGAGACGTAATTTGAAATTATACCCAAGGGTAATGAGTGAATGAGAGAACAGACGAGGAATAATTCACTGTCTGTTGAATTTTCAGCTTTTGAACCCGTAATTCACAAAATGAAAAAAAAAAAACCTCGCGCATATCGACAACAATACTGCAGTGATCCGACCTTTTTTTTCTTTTGCTTCGTAGATGTTATATTACAGTAATGCGTTTAACAAAAGCCGAATGAATCCCCCCATCTCTCTCTCTCTCTCTCTGAATACTATTCTATTCTTTTAAAGTCTTATCAGAAGGTTAATAATAATATAATCTCTCTCTCTCTCTCTCTCTCTCTCTCTCTCTCTCTCTCTCTCTCTCTGACTACCATTCGATTCTTTTGAAGCCTTATTAGAACGTTAATAATAATAATAATAATAATAATAATAATAATAATAATAATAATAATAATAATAATAATAATAATAATAATAATAATAACGTCGCGGCAACAAGTGTTTAGCAACTATATGTCATAATATTCTAAATGTACAGAATATATAAAAAGCAGAATCCAGATTTTTGAATAATAATAATAATAATAATAATTATTATTATTATTATTATTATTATTATTATTATTATTATTATTATTATTATTATTATTATTATTATTATTATTCAAAGATGAACCACAGCTCAACTTAAATTCATTTTAACAAAGCCTCGACATAACAAGACCCACAATTAGTACTGGAACAACATTGAACCGTAATACACACGCAGGTGAATTTGGTACTATAGCTGTAACCAAACTGTAGGTGAATGAGGAATCTAATTAGCAACCCAACGCCGATATTGATTTTTATATAACGGGGGCACGACAGTTATTAGCGAATCCCAACGGGAAAATACTGATGGTGGCGAAATTACCTTTCGTCATTTTTCGAAATTACATTTCGTCATTTTTCGAAATTAAATTTCGTATTTTTTTTTTTTTTTTCAAAATTACATTTCTCCACTTTTCGAAATTACATTTCATTTTTCGAAATTATATTTCGTTTTTTTTTTTTTTTTTTTACATTTCGTCATTTTTCGAAATTACATTTCGCCATTTTTTCGAAACTACATTTCGTCATTCTTCGAAATTGCGTTTCGTTTTTTCGAAATTACAATTCGTCACTCCGAAATTATATTTAGCTTTTTTTTTTTTTTATTAAATTTCGTTATTTTTTCGAAATTACATTTCGCCATTTTTTCGAAATTACATTTCGTCATTTTTCGAAATTGCATTTCGTCATTTTTCAAAGGTCGTTGGAATGATTAATATGGAATAGGTTTACTATATTTTCTGTCATGAAAATTACTGACGTCAAAGCTTTGCAATGGTAAAGTAATATGGATGTAAAACAAAATCTCATTAGGGTTGCAGCGTACACACGGGCGATATATATATATATATATATATATATATATATATATATATATATATATATATATATATATATATATATATATATATATATATATATATATATATATATATATATATATATATATATATATATACTATATATTCATATATTTTCCCCATATGCAAGAGCTAAAGCAGTAAGGTTTATTAATAAAAGAGAAGGGATTCGATAAACACAGAGTTTCAAACCGCAATTTCTGTTCTAAAAATACTATTAAGAAAGTTAAAATCACCAGAGTTGCGAAAATAGACTTTACCGCACGGTTCCCCCTTCCTGTTTTTATTTTCAAAAGAAGATATTTTAGCAAGGCAGGAAAATAATACGAAAGCTAGTGCTCCCCTCCCCCTCCCCAAACCCTTGCTTGCCAACCCCACCGGGCATTGAATGGCGGGAGGTCTAATTATACTCAATAAGGCGGAACATTATTGCCACCACAAGGCGTTAGAGGGCCAGTTGATGGCGCTGCATTCTCTTGGCCTCGAAAACATTCCCAAATGGTTGCGTTCTTTCGGCCGCGAAACGCTTAGAATGAGGTCCAGTTTCAGGTGAGGTTAACGGTAAATCAGCAGTATTCGTTCATACTGTTTTTCTTTGTTTATGAAAATGGATGTAAATATCGCGTGTTTACGAAAACACTTCATGAGGTTTTGCTTTACAGCGAATTTGTTTTGAATTATTATTATTATTATTATTATTATTATTATTATTATTATTATTACAGTTTTCATTTTAACTGACTGTTTTGAATTATTATTATTATTATTATTTTTCATTGGTTGTCGAAGCTTGGGGGAGGTTCCTCCAAGCCAGTAGGGGAACCCCACCCCCGCTTCGACAACCAATGAAAGTCGTCAAAAATTTCTGTAAGCCAGTTTGCGGTTATAAATATAGGCACATATATTATTATTATTATTATTATTATTATTATTATTATTATTATTATTATTATTATTATTATTATATTGTGAGTTTTCGTTATTATCAGCATTTCACCATTTACTAGTAAGCTACTATAATTTCTTATGCATACGTAAGGATTATTATTAAAATAGGGAATACCTACCTATTTACTGATTTTTCCCTATGCAACCTAAAAAAAAATCCAATAAAATTAAGACATTTTGCAATAAATCATGTCAAAGTAAAGCAACTAATAAATGCTAACACAATTTTTTCTGATTTTAAATTTGGGTACAGGATCGTATATCGAATAAATGTCTAAGTAAAACGAAGATTTCGTATATCTTTGAAAACAGCATTGTATTCAGACGTGGTTTCCTCATTAGAAAAAAACGCATCCTTTACAATGAAAAAACATCTTTTATAATGAAAAACGCATCCTTTATAATAAAATATCTTAGTTTAACCAGACCATTGAGCTGGTTAACAGCTCTATGATTAAAACGTGGCTAGAACCTACTGCATCTTTTAGAATTATGACGAAAATCACCAGAAATAAATTCCTCTAATTCCTCTTTGGCGGCTCCGGAGAGTCGAACGCTGGAAACAGCGTCCACTCCTCCAAGAGGACTTTTGATAAAAAAAGAATGAGAAAAAAAAGTTAATGAAAAACAATTTTACAATGATATAATGAAAAAGCTTTTATTAAAAACAATTTACAATGATTTAATGAAAAAATATTTTATTATGAAAAACAATTTACAATGATACAATGAAAAAATCTTTTATAAAAACAATTTACAATGATATAATGAAAAAATCTTTTATAAAAACAATTTACAATGATATAATGAAAAAATCTTTTATTATGAAAAAAATCTACAATGATATAACGAAAAAAAACATCTTTTATTATGAAAACAATTTACAATGATAAAGACCATCCCTTATATAATGAAGGCACTTCAGCTTCCCCTCCAAAAATATCAGGAGACTTCATGCACCAGGATGACGACAAAATATCTATGTATAATCGTTTTGCCATTTTATTTTTATAATTACCTCCTACGCTTTGCAACTGCATAACAAAAGTGTATATACTAACTGTCCACTTCTCTGCAATCACAGCTCTTGAAAACTGTTCAAGAAAATAAGAAAAGAAAAAACGGACAACCCTCAAACAGTATACATGAATGCAACCCTTTTACCCCTGAATTTTTTCAAATGTTTGATTATCAACAAAAGGGGGCGGGGGCCAAGGTTTTAAAAACAAAAACTTAACAAGCGAAACCTTTCGCAAATAACTCATTTCAGCTGACAAGAGCAAATATCCCTTTAGCATAAATTGTACTCTGTATTTTTTTTTTAACCTTTTTACATTCTTGTGCATATCCATGTTTCGTTCGCCCCCTCCAGTTGTAATTTCAGGAGTTGTTAAAAGTGTGGTGGAATTCTCGCGTTAATTGCGCAATACCAAGACTGTAAATAATATTAACCCTGTCTTTTTTTTTCATCCCTGATAAATATGTTTACTGGCAAATACAAAGACGTTTACTTAAGGGCAAAACAAATACTTTGTTCTTCGTATTTTCGGGAAGCATAATGTTGCAGGATCCAGTCGCAGTCGCCAATTAGAGATATTGCCCGACGACACACAAAACGTCATAAATCGCCGAACATTCAGCGGATAAAATCTGAAAAATACGACCGGAAACTCGGGTGGCACAGGTGGCACTCGTCTCGTTAACGATCAAGTCGCCGAAGACCAGAATCCCACCAAACACGTATTTGTACATGTGGGTCTCCTCCTCCTCCTACTCCTTCTCATCTTCCTCCTGCTCCTTCTCCTCCTTCTCTTCTTCCTCCTGCTCCTACTCCTCCTCTTCTTCCTTCTCCTCCTCCTCTTCCTCCTTCTCTTCTTCCTCCTGCTCCTACTCCTCCTCCTCTTCCAGTTCTTCTTCCTCCTCCTCCTCCCCCTCTTACTCTTCTTCCTCCTGTTCCTGCTCCTGCTCCTCCTCCTCTTCCTCCCCCAGTTCTTCTTCCTCTTCCTCCTCCTCCTCCTCCTCCTCCAGCAGGGTCTCACGAAGGGAGCTTTAATCTTTATTTGCCATTAAAGGTGTTCCTTTGGGGGTCCGAATATTTATGGCGGATATGCACGCGAAGGGTCTTTCTCTTCTATTCGCTTTGTAATTAAATCATTAATTGCCCAGTGTCTTGATATATATAAAAATAAGAAGAGGAAGACAAGAAGGGAAGCTGCACTTTACCAAGAAGCTTATTTAACCTGGGCTGCCAAGTTCTGACTTTGAATGAAGGGTTTTTTTTTTTCTTCTTCTTCAGAAACCATGGCTCTAACTTTTGTGGTAAATAATTACAATCATTCAAAAGTACATTGCCTTTAATCTGTCATATGCAGGTTTAGTTGATAAAATATAAATATTATTATTATTATTATTATTATTATTATTATTATTATTATTATTATTATTATTATTATTATTATTATTACATTGGTGCTGTCGTTCTTCCTGACGTTATCATATGAACTGTGAAAAAATATGAAAAAACCTAAGAGATCACTAATTTGCAAAGCAAGATTAAAAAAAATACTGAGAAAATAAGTGAAAAAAAAACTTAGAAAGAAATTAAGATAAGAAATATGAATCTGCTCTTTACCAAGAAGCTTACATAGCCTTTTGGGCTGCAAATTTCCGACTTTTAATGAAGGTTTTTTTTCAGGAACCATTGATCTAACTTTTGTGGTAAATAATTAAAATAATTTTAAAGTATATTGCCTTTAATCTGTCACATGCAGGGTTTGCTGGCAAAAATAAATCTTGGAATAATAATAATAATAACAATAACAACAATTATTATTATTATATGTGAACTGTAAAATTATATAAAAAAAACCTACGAGACTACCTTGCAAGCAAGATTAAAAAATTACTGAGTCAATACGTAAAAAAACTGACAAAAAAATTAAAGACAAAAAAATATATAACATATAAGCATCAAATAAAAAAATGATAAAATATACGAACATACACATAAAAAACTGAAGAGAATATAAGTAAAATAAATTCCAGTCGAATTTCACGCATGGATGGAAGTTCTCGAAGATAATATCCTTTTATTAATAACTAGTTAATTTGTGACAGTTTTTCCTAGGACTTAATTACTGATTTTGATCAAGCTCTTAACACATAACGCCAGAACCAGGCGTTTCAAATAATTCATGAGGCTGTTTCTCGTGGACCTTAGAATTCTATCGTGGGGTCCCGGAACATGAGGCTCCTCGGCTAAACTTTTAAGCTAATTATAGTAAAACTCAGCTGAAATTTTATGCTATCGTAAACATCAGCTGAAATTTTGAGCTAACTATAGTAAAAATCAGCTGAAATTTTGAGCTAACTATAGTAAAAATCAGATGAAATTTTATACTATAGTAAACATCATAAATTTTTGAGCTAACTATAGTAAAAATCAGCTGAAATTTTAAGCTAACTATAGTAAAAATCAGATGAAATTTTAAGCTATAGTAAAAATCAGCTGAAATTTTCAGCTAATTATAGTAAAAAATCAGCTGAAATTTTAAGCTAATTATAGTAAAAATCAGCTGAAATTTTAAGTTAACTATGGTAAAAATCAGCAGAAATTTTAAGCTTATTATAGTAAAAATCAGCTAGAATTTAAAGTTAACTGTAATAAAAATCAGCTGAAATTTTAAACTAATTATAGTAAAAATCACCTGAATTTTAAGCTAATCATAGTAAAAACCAGCTGAAATTTTAAACTAATTTTAGTAAAAATCAGCTGAAATTTTAAACTAATTATAGTAAAAATAAGCCGAAATTTTAAGCTAATTTTATAGTAATAATCAGCAGAAATCTTAAGCTAATTATAGTAAAAGATCAGGTGAAATTTTAAGCTAACTATAGTAAAAATCAGGTGAAATTTTAAGCTAATTATAGTAAAATCAGGTGAAATTTTCAGCTAATTATAGTAAAAATCAGCTGAAATTTTAGCTAATTTAAGTAATAATCAGGTGAAATTTTAAGCTAATTACAGTAAAAATCAGGTGAAATTTAAGCTAATTGTAGTAAAAATCACCTGAAATTTTTAAGCTAATTATAGTAAAAATCTCCTGAAATTTTAAGCTAATTATAAAAATCAGCTGAAATTTTAAGCTAATTATAGTAAAAATCAGATGAAATTTTAAGGCAATTATAGTCAAAATATGAAATTTTAAGCTAATTATGGTAAAAATCAGCTAAAATTTAAAGGTAATTATAGTAAAAATCTTAAATTTTACGCTTACTATAGTAAAAATAAGCTGAAATTTTAAGTTAATTGTAAAAAAACAATCACAAGCTTTGTTTTTACAAATCTGGGCTGTTTATTTACATCTGGCTTTTCCAAGAAATTTCAAATTTATATTTCATCTTATTTTTTTTAAAAGGTAACGAATGTCTGAAGGTCGTAGTAACTAACGATACACATTAAATAAGTAGTTGTGTCTACAGAAGAATAAATATGAGAGAGAGAGAGAGAGAGAGAGAGAGAGAGAGAGAGAGAGAGAGAGAGAGAGAGAGAGAGAGAGAACGTTTTCACGAGTTTGGTTTACGTCATCGAGGCGCTCCCGTTCGGACGATATTTTAACTGAGTAATCAACAGTAGTCCGATTCTCTCTCTCTCTCTCTCTCTGCCTTAGCTACAACCCACAACTGTCGACTAATACCTAGGTACCTATGTTACTGCTTAGGGCAACAGAAGCATACAGGATTTTTAGCGAATATAATCTCTCTCGTCGTCGGTACCAGAATCTACCGACTATCACTCAACTTGCTTGTGTGTGTGTGTGTGTGAAAGAGAGAGAGAGAGAGAGAGACAGATAAGGGTGAGGGGACAGACAAGCCTGTAGACTACACCAACAACATTTCAGACTGAATACTTTCCCCCTCACATTAATCCTACCGCTGATAGTACCTGGACTAATGGAGTTGAATTATACACAGAGCTGAAAGATTTACGATACGGGATTTAAGGGGAAACAAAGAATGGATGAAATGGCAGATACAAATGGCACTTCAAAAAAAAAAGGGGGGGAGAGGCGGTGGTTTTCGAGTTGCATTTTGATGTTAGTTGTTCGTCAACCGGAACTTTAAGCCTTCACTGAATTGAATACAGAATTTAGGCCAGAGGCCAAGCGCTGGAACCTATGAGGTCATTCACTGCCGAAACGGAAATTGACAGTAAAAGTCTGAAAGGTGTAACAGGAGGAAAATCTCACAGTTGGACTACGAATCAACTGTTAGGAGAGGGTGGAAAGTAAGATGGAAGAAAGAGAATATGAAAGCAGGTACAGTAAAAGGAACGAAAGGGGTTGCAGCTAGGGGCCGAAGGGACGCTGTAAAGAACCTTAAAGCAATGCCTACAGTGCATCACATGAGGTGCACTGACGGCACTATTCCCTACGGGGATTGGAAGCCTTCATTGAAAGCAGGGTTAAATAACGATCGTATTATGACAGTGATAATAAAAGCAAAAGAATATTCTTACACCGTTTGGAAGACATAAAATAAATAAAAATTTACTGAAGAGTAAAGGAATTTGGAAAAAATAAAAGTGCTGACAATAAGTGCATCGTACATACCTTCCTCCTTCGCTCACTCTTCTGAAAAGAGAAAGACAAAAATGATAAAAAAAAAAGAATTATAACAATATACATACAAAAATATGATATCCAGACAAGATATTATTACAAGAATAATATAACCTTATGGAAAATATAACAAGCGGAAAATAGAAAAAATATATACATTTCATTTCAATAACCAAAATAAAAATAGAAACAATTAAATCACGGAATCAATAAGAACAAGAAAATAAACCATCAGGAGAATGCACAGAGGAAAAAAATATAACACTAAGGAAAAACATAACATCTCAAGAAACGAGTGAAATTAGAATTTTCAAGAAAAATTCTTTCAAGACAGAGTCTACACATGATAATACAAAAATTCTCACATCTCGCCATGACCACGAAACCCTCAAGATCACAGCACACATAAGCAGGCGGGAAAGACGAAGAGGTTTGCAAATCCCACCGACTTCCCAACGAAGAATCCGAAAGTTGCAGTCTACATTTATCCATCCCCCCCTCTCCCAAACCCCTACCACAGACCCCCCCCAACCCCATCTGCACTCAAAGAGGCATATCTGGTGATATTTTCGGACGCATCTCGTCCCCGCAAGATAGATAAAGCTGCTCTTACGAACAACTCGAGATGCTCTCTGATGTATTAAGCAAATTCTCTTTTGTGATTTTCAAAGGCTCTGTCGGGGTGGGTGGGTGTTATCCATGGCGGCCCCCTCTGGCCCCCGGGGTCGCCCCCACCCATCTCGCTTTTGACAAATTGCAAGGTCTTGCAAAGGAGTAAGAGGGAAAGGCGGAGGAGGAAGGGTAGGAGGGTGTTGGGGCTAGGAAGATAGAAAGGAGGAGGAGGAGGAGGAGGAGGAGGAGGAGGAGGAGGAGGAGGAGGAGGAGGAGGAGGAGGAGGAAGGAGGAGGAGGAGGAGGAGAGAAGAGGAAGAAGAAAAGGAAGAGGAAGAGGATGAGGACGGAAGAAAGGCGAAAGAGGATAAGGAGGACAAAAACAAGATGGAGGAAAAGGAAAAAAACGAGAAAACGAAAGCAGGAAGAGAAAACAGAAACAAAAAGAAGTGAGATAAGCGAACCTACGAAAAAGAGAAATAAAGAATTTGACAGATTCCGAAGGGGTAGGACCTTGGGCCCAAAAGGAGGCATATCTTGACCCCTGGGATCACAACAAAGGCTGCGGGGTCACTCTCAGACGCTTAGCTAAACCGCCGAGTGACAAATGCTTGACCGAGGGGGGACGCTGGTGGTCCCTTGATAAGTTATCCTCGCGTCTTCATGGCGGCTCTTCGTCACCCATCCGTTGTCGTCTTGCCCATTCGGATTATTACTCCATCAACGTCATAATCTCCCTCTCTCTCTCTCTCTCTTTATAGATCTACAAGTGATGCTTGCCTGATGAAGCAAAAATGGCCTTTATTTCTGTGTTTTAATCTCTCTCTCTCTCTCTCTCTCTCTCTCTCTCTCTCTCTCTCTCTCTCTCTCTCTCTCTCTCTCTCTTTGTAGATCTACAAGTAAAGCTTGCTTGATGAAACAAAAATGGACTTTATTTATGTGTTTTAATCTCTCTCTCTCTCTCTCTCTCTCTCTCTCTCTCTACAGTAGATATACAAATGATGCTTTCTTGATGAAACAAAAAAGTCCTTTATTCCAGATTTTAACAAAAATGGACTTTATTTCTCTGTTTTAATCTCTCTCTCTCTCTCTCTCTCTTTATAGATCTACAAATGATGCTTCTTGATGAAACATAAATGGCCTTTATTTCAATGTTTTAATTTCTCTCTCTCTCTCTTTATAGATCTGCAAACGATGCTTGTTGATGAAACAAAATGGCCTTTATTTCTGTGTTTTAATCTCTCTCTCTCTCTCTTTACAGATCTACAAGTAAAGCTTGCTTGATGAAACAAAAATGTGTTTTAATCTCTCTCTCTCTCTTTATAGATCTACAAATGATGCTTTCTTGATGAAACAAAAATGGCCTCTATTTCTCTCTCTCTCTCTCTTTATAGATCTACAAATAATGCTTGCTTGATGAAACAAAAATGGCCTTTATTTCTGTTTGAATCTCTCTCTCTCTCTCTCTCTCTCTCTCTCTCTCTCTCTCTCTCTCTCTCTCTCTACAGATCTACAAATGATGCTTTCTTGATAAAACAAAAATTCCCTTTATTCCTGTGTTTTAATCTCTCTCTCTCTCTCTCTCTTCTCTCTCTCTCTCTCTCTCTCTCTCTCTCTCTCTCTCTCTCTCTCTTTATAGATCTACAAATGATGCTTGATTGATGAAATAAAAATGGCCTTTATTTTCAATGTTTTAATCTCTCTCTCTCTCTCTCTCTCTCTCTCTCTCTCTCTCTCTCTCTCTCTCTCTCTCTCTCTCTATGTCTAGGTCTCACTTTAGGTCTCCTGCAAATGATAAGTGCTTGAAACAAAAACTGGCGTTTTTTTCTGTGTTTTAATCTCTCTCTCTCTCTCTCTCTCTCTCTCTCTCTCTCTCTCTCTCTCTCTCTCTCTCTCTCTCTCTCTCACTTTAGGTCTCCCTGCAAATGATAAGTGCTTGAAAAAGACTGTTTTTTTTTTTTTTCTCTCTCTCTTAATCTCTCTCTCTCTCTCTCTCTCTCTCTCTCTCTCTCAATCACAAATAAGGAAGCAGTTAAAGACCTTGGTGTGATGTTGAAGAGGAATATGTTATGCAATGATCAAATAGCAATTCTATTGGCAAAATGCAAAGCAAAAATGGGAATGTTGTTCCGTCACTTCAAAACAAGAAAAGCTGAACACATTGATTATGCTTTATAAAACGTACGTACGTAGTCCACTTGAATATTGCATTATAATATGGTACCCACACTACCAAAAGGATATTGCACAAATAGAGTGTACAAAGGTCCTTTACAGCTCGAACAGAAGAAGTTAAGGACCTTGACTACTGGGAAAGACTACAATTCTTAAAATTATATAGTCTCGAAAGGAGAAGAGAACGCTACATGGTAATACAGGCATGGAAACAGAAGGAATTACCGAAAACATCACGGAGCTAAAAATATCAGTAAGAGCAAGCAGAGGAAGATTAATAGTGCCCAAAACTATACCAGGAAAACTAAGGAAAGCACACAGGACATTAATCCACTACGCACCAGCATCAATAATGCAGCGATTATTCAATGCATCACCAACTCATCTGAGGAACATATCAGGAGTGAGCGTAGATGTGCTTAAGTTGCATCCCAGACCATCCAAGATTGGAAGATACAAAATATACCTGAAGATGCATTAGCAATTCTCTGGTAGACATCAGAGGTGCCTCACACTGAGGGACCTGGGGCAACCCGAACGAACTGTAAGGTCTGTCAGGTGAAGTAAGGTGTTTGTTTGTCTCTTTCTCCCTAGGTCTCACTTTAGGTCTCCTGCAAATGATAAGGGCTTGAAACAAAAACTGGCTTTTTTTTTAGTGTTTTAATATCTCTCTCTCTCTCTCTCTCTCTCTCTCTCTCTCTCTCTCTCTCTCTCTCTCTCTCTCTCTCCTACAAATGATACCTGCTTGGAAAACGAAAATGGCCTTTATTTCAGTGTTTTCATATCTCTCTCTCTCTCTCTCTCTCTCTCTCTCTCTCTCTCTCTCTCTCTCTCTCTCACACACACACACACACACACAAATACCTTTTTCTTCACTTCACTCTGTCAGTATAGAAATTAAGACTATATTTGCTGGCAAATACAGGTCTTAACCATACCTCTAATATCCGTAATTAGCTGTTGATTTAAATTTTCTATCCAATGCAATGTTTGACATCGTTTAGTCGTCATCTATGATTATTTACTGTTATTTATTATTTACTAAATCCCCTAAGTAAACATTATCTGTAGCCTATAGCAACTAATCATCATGTAATTACCATCATCGATACTCCCTGCTAATTACGCATCACTCTCAGCTGTTCTTTTCTTCCTGATTCTCGCCATAATTTTCCGTTATCTAATACAGTCCACTGTAATTATTACTAGTAGATATCAGCTATTATCAATTATCTGTTATTCTAATATAAAACGGTCTTTTGAAAGTTTCTATTTTCAATAATGCATTCATTATTGAAAATATATTATAATAAATGCATTCATTTATTATAATTACCTTCCAAAGTTCATCTGGTGTATGGTATTTTAGGCTTCCCAGTGCTCGATATACTAAGCTAATGTTACCAAGAATTCGTTCACTGTTAAAGAGTTTTTCAAGAACAAAATTAGATTCTATAGTCGCTTCTAAAGAAGCCACTTAATCAGCGGTATAATAATTAATCTTTTTTCTGGGTGAGCAGGATTGTATTTTTTGGGGAGGGTTGGGGTTGGGGTTGATATTGCCAACAATTCGTTCGCTGTTAAGAGTTTTTCAAGAATCAAATTAAACTCTACAGTCGCCTAAAGAAACCAGTTAATCGGCAAAATCATATTTTTTTTTTCTGGCTGAACAGGATTGTCTTATTGTTGGATAGGGGAGAGGGAGAGGGAGAAGGGAGAGGAAGGGGTGGGGAGGAGAGAGGGAGGGATGGGGAGGGTAGGGGAGAGGGAGGGAGGAGGAGAGGAAGAGGGGAAGAGGGAAGGGTAGGGGGGAGGGAGGAGGAGGGGAGAGGAAGAGGGAAGGGTAGGGGAGAGGGAGGGAGGGGAGAAAGAGGGAGATGGGGAGATGGAAGGGGAGGGAGAGGGAGGAGGGGAGGAGGAAGAGGTAAGGGGAAGGGAGAGGGAGGGGTGGGGAGGAGAGAGAGGAGGGGGGAGGGGGGGGAGGGGAGGGAGGGGAGGGGAGGAAGGGGAGGGGAGGGAGAGGAGGGGGGGGGGAGGGAGGGGAGGGAGGGAAGAGGGAAGGGGAGGGAAGAGGCAAGGGGCGAGGGGAGAAGGAGGGGGGGTCCCGGGAGGAGAGGGGGGGAGGGAGGGGGAGGGGAGGAGGGGAGGGAGGGGAGGGGAAGAGGGAAGGGGGAGGGAGGAGGGAAGAGGGAAGCGGAGGGAAGTGGAGGGGTGGGGGGGGAGGGAAAAGTGCCCACCTGAGCCCTCCACACCCGAGCAAAAGCCTACGAAACCTCCAAGACGAACAATGCATAGCCACTTGCAGGTAAGACCTCCCCCCTCCTCCCTGCCTGCCTATCTTGTCTTCTGTCCACCTGGACGTTCGTTTCCCGTCACTTACGTAACCTTTATCCATACATGCTGTCCATCTCTGTCCACGACGGTCTCATTTGGACTTTATCACTGTCTCTACTTGTTTCTTCACCTGTCCTTGGGCCGGGCGTCACTTATCATAGAGAATAAAATGCCCATTTTTATTTCGGACTGACTGACTCTGCTGGTATCTTGTCCATTTGCATTCTTTTGAGTTCTTCCTCTTTTGGTTTAGGTGAAATGATCGAATTGGTTACTTATATTTTCATAAAGTTAAATAAATAAAGCAACACTCAACTGGAATTACTCACTTCAATGTTCAAGGGAATGTGACTGAGATAGATTTGATTCAAAGGAGATTTTTACTTTGAATTTCCAACATAGGATTTAAAGGAGAAATTTACTTTGAATTTCCAACATATGATTTAAAGGAGAAATTTACTTTGAACTCCCAACATATGATTTAAATGAGAAATTTACTTTGAATTTCCAACATATGATTTAAAGGAGATATTTACTTTGAAAATCCAGTATATGATTCAAAGGAGATTTTTCTTTGAATTTCCAACATACGTTTCAAACATTTTTACACTGAAATTTCAGGAAATGCAAAGGAGATTTTTACTTTGAATTTCCAACATATAATTCAAGGGAGATTTTTACTTTGAATTTCCAACATATAATTTAAGGGAGATTTTTACTTTGAATTTCCAACATATAATTCAAGGGAGATTTTTACTTTGAATTTCCAATATATAATTCAAAGGAGATTTTTACTCTGAATTTCCAACATATGATTTAAATGATATATTCACTTTGAAAATCCAGCATATGATTCAAAGATTTTTACTTTGAATTTCCAACGCATGATTCAAACGGCAATTTTAATTTGAATTTCCAACATATGATTCAAATGAGATGTTCTACTTGAATCTCCAATATGATTTTCCTAGAACAGACGACGTGTGACTCACAAATATTTACATATACTCTGCATCTCATTTGAGCGGTGATGAACAATCCTCTCTTGGGAAAGAAAAAACCACTCATTAAGGCAGTGTCATCAAATGGCGACAGCACTGTATATGACAGTCACAAACAGGTGGCATAAGCGAGAGAGCTAAAGTCGCGATGGTTTGTGCTATTATTCCTAAGTCAAGGAGAGTCTCTTGCATGAAACGGTAATGCAATGAATGGTCACTTAAGTTATGGAGTATTCATGATAAGTTCTCATATGTGAAACAGTAAAACAGTGATTGATTGATCGATTGACTTGTGTAGTAGACTAACAATCGCAACGGTTATTGTCAGTAGAGCCAAAAGAACATCATTATTTACAATTTTTAGTTTTATATGTAAACATTAAAAATTTTGTTTAAAAAACAATTTACAATTATAGTTGTCTATCTGTCTATACAGTAAATGGTCCCCATAAAGTTATGGTCGTAAAATTATAAAAGAAAAAAGTTTAAATTTTCTTTAGCGCTTTTAAAGATTATTATGAAACAGTGCCTAAAGGAACTTAAGAAAGCCACAGTCTCCTTCTACTCATTAAAAATCCTGCAGAAAATATGACGTAAAATATGAACTGTAGCGAGAAATATCTTTGATATTCGCCTCCGGACGCAGCGCAATCAATCACCACGCCTCGAGACCACCCGCAGGAGGGCGAAGACGTCGACTCCTAAGCCATTTCTTTCTGCGAGATGAAGATCCCAATATATAAAATAAAAAAGAAAAAAAAAAGTGCATAAAGAGATCTTTCTCTCTCTCCTTTGAGTTTCGAGGTGTAGGTGTTGAACAATCTCACCTCCTAAACCTCTGAACCTCTTCACAGTGTTCTCGCCTGCGCGGATTTGACAATCCGCCATCCATTTGCGCCATTAATCTGCAACCTCCTACACGGAGGTATAATTTGGGCGCCTCGCCGGGCGATTTTTAAGCTACAGCGACGTTTTGGCACATGCGCCCCACAGCATTGGATGATGATGATGATGATGATGATGATGATGGTTTTCCCGTCAGAGTCTGTTGATGTACTTTTCAATTCTCCTTTGTCCCTTTGGTGGGTGTCAACGTCTCTGGGGTTTTTCCTCTCTCTCTCTCTCTCTCTCTCTCTCTCTCTCTCTCTCTCTCCTCCTCCTCCTCACAAGGAACTGTTACATCACCACTGATTTAAAATGGCTTTTGTTGATATTTTATCATTTTTCTCATTCTCAGCCGTTCCTATTGTCTTGCTTTGGGAGTCTTTCCCTTTCTAATGATTCCCATAAACATCTTGGGTTCCTCTTTCGCCCGGTCTCTGATGCTGAGCATTCCGAGATCACTGAATATGTCATTGTTGCTCCTTCATAGTTGGAGATTTTATTTTCTTATTAAACTCCTAATACGTGAGACATGCTCGGTGACTATTCAGCAATTGAATGAAAACGTATTTATCACTGATTTGGTGGTAATTCCTCCTACCTCCATATTGGACCCTCCAATGGGCCATAACCCCCAAAGTAGCAGAGACAGAACAACATCAACAACAACTAAAAGTCATAAAAGGAATTGCATTGTTCCGACCCCCAAGGGGCCCAAACCACGAAGGGGGGGGAGGGGGGCTGGTCAGGTCATCGGAGGTCACGATCGCGTCAAAGAGAGAGGTCGCAGAGGTTAAGAGCTTCAGCCAGAGCGGGAGTTTGTTATTAGTTGATGTAGACGATTACTAATTGCCACAGGTAGAAAGTAGGCAGTTACTGTCTGCCGAGGTGAGGATGAATCAGCCCTTCGGAACAATTAAGGCTGGACCTGTAATTTACCGCCGTCTATCTTTGGCAGGGACTCGTTCGCCTTAAGGGTTGTTCCGTGTTGTGGGTTGTGGGTTATCATCTCTCGGGGCTTGTATTGAATCTGCCGCAGACCGCAGTCGTGGTAGGCATGAGATATCCCATGGCACACCCAGGGTATTATTATTATTATTATTATTATTATTATTATTATTATTATTATTATTATTATTATTATTGAGAAGGTGAACCCTATTCTTATGGAACAAGCTCCCCAAAGGGGCCACTGACTTAAAATTCAAACTTCCAAAGTAAGAAATGGTGGGCATGAGATATACCACGGCATACCCTGGGTATTATTATTATTATTATTATTATTATTATTATTATTATTATTATTATTATTATTATTATTATTATTCAGAAGATGAACCCTATTCATATGGAGCAACCCCACCAAAGGGGCCATTGATTTGAAATTCAAACTTCCAAATTAAGTAATGGTAGGCGTGAGATGTCCCACGGCATACCCTGGGTATTATTATTATTATTATTATTATTATTATTATTATTATTATTATTATTATTATTATTATTCAGAAGATGAACCCTATTCATATGGAGCAACCCCACCAAAGGGGCCATTGACTTGAAATTCAAACTTCCAAAGTAAGTAATGGTGGGTATGAGATATACCACGGCATACCCTGGGTATTATTATTATTATTATTATTATTATTATTATTATTATTATTATTATTATTATTATTATTATTATTATTCAGAAGATGAACCCTATTTATATGGAACAAGCCCACAGGGGCCATTGACTTGAAATTCAAGCTTCCAAAGTAAGTAAGAGAAGGAAATTATTATTATTATTATTATTATTATTATTATTATTATTATTATTATTATTATTATTATCATTCAGAAGATGAACCCTATTCATATGGAACAAGCCCACCAAAGGGGCCACTGACTTGAAATTCAAGCTTCCAAAGAACATGACATGGTGTTCAATAGGAAGTAAGAGAACGTAAAGAGAAATAAAGATGAACAAGACCCATCTTTCTTGGGGTAAGAGATATATATACCCTGGTCTTGACGCGCGCTTGGTATGGGCGAGACCCATAGTTCTCAGATGGGAGATATACACCTCAGTCATGACAAATGCTGAGTAAAGAGTATTAGGAGTTATGATAATCTATTCACGTCATTATCAACTCTGTGGTTAGTATAATCACGTGTTTATTCTCATACGTGTATCTATCACTGTAACAATAAATCTCCTAAGTTTGTTAGCTGGCGATCGTGTAAAGCATTGTAAGCGACCTTATAAGTATGTGAACGCGCATCATGTATCTTCGGAACTGACTGTTGCGTTTCGCCAAATTTAGCCGGATCACTTTTCATCTTAATGACAAAAACATCACTCATTTCCCCCCGCCCCCTTGGTCGTTTATCTGTGAACAGTGGGGGATGCTCCTCTGCTGATTTTCTTTACTACGGTCAATAATCTTTAGCCACAAGCTCTACGTGAGTATATTTAACGCGAGAGAATGATTTTTTTCTCTCATTAAGATGTTTTATTTCCTTATTGGAGTGAAGGAACCTTTACGGATTAGCAAATGAAATCTAAAAAATCTTAACTTTACTGTGTAACACACTCAAGTTTCTCTGTATCTATTTATGTACGCATAAGATTTTACTTCTTTTTATTTTTTCCTGTCTAGATCTATCAAGGTCATGCCTTCTTTCACACGCACCATGACGAACACAAAAAGAAAACTTCGAACAGAGGCAAAAATTCTAGTGGCTTTAACAGGAATTGTATCTGATAGAAATCCCGTAATCACTATAAAAGTAAAAATTCTTGTGGTTTTAACAGGAGTTGCATCTGATAGAAATCCCACAATCACTAAAATAGTAAAAATTCTTGTGGTTTTAACAGGGATTGTATCTGATAGAAATCCCACAATCACTATCATAGTAAAAATTCTTGTGGTTTTAACAGGAATTGCATCCGATAGAAATAATCTCACAATCACTAAAATAGTAAAAATGCTTGTGGCTTTAACAGGAATTGCATCTGATAGAAATCCCATAATCACTGAAACAGTAAAAATTTTTGTGGTTTTAACAGGAATTGCATCTGACAGAAATGCCACAATAACTAAACTATACCTGTACACATAACATAAATAAGTATCTGCAGACGAACTGAGGTTAATATAAAACTTTAACTTGTATCCAATTGCACATCTTCCTCTCCAACATGCCATACGAAAATGTTCCCAAAAAGCTTATAGACATTTATTTCATCAATATTTTCTATGTTAATTTCCTTTAAGTTATCCATATCCTCTTGGCTCTTTAAGAATTACCAACTGACCTATTTCTTCCCTAAAGGAAAAAGCACATAATTTTGGGGAAGTTCAATATTTTTTAATATGTAATTTTTATTAAGCATAATGCCCTCTTAACGTCTCGATTTCTTCACGCTCTGGAATCGCTTGTCACTACTAAGCTTAGATCGAAATGAAGAAAGAAATGAAGATATTCTGATACCCGGCCGAGATTCGATCTTGCGTCTGGGGTATCAGAAAGGGTTAACGATAATTACCTGGCCACGAAGAAAGATATTTTCCAGACTGTTGTGAAAATTAAACATTAGGCAGACTTTCTGGGATGTCAGTAAATTTCTCGATTATATTCGTCAAATCTGGTTTTAGCGTTATGCACTACAGGTTATATTTTAACGAAGATCTCAATGAAGTTCCAGTTATAATTTCAATCGGGCTAAGCTAATCGTCACAAACTTTCGTAGAGTTGCACCTAAAAACAGTTAATATTCAAGGCACTGTTTGGGTCTAATATTATGCACAGCCTATATTAAAAACAAAACTATATTTCAATTACATCTCTGAAAACCCCAGAGACTTTAAATAATATCATGCTTTAATATACTATCGTGTCATGCAAGGCCGCATATCTGAGAGAGAGAGAGAGAGAGAGAGAGAGTCAGTAGAGTTATGGGGTTTTTGCCTTTCCTAAATAGTTCTATTTTTCCACACACGAATCCATAATCAATGACTATAACAGTTAGCCTCCCACGTAAATAATATGAATGATTTACCTTATGTGACAAAACATTGTTATTGCAAATCATTGCTGTGTGTAACAGTAAACTTACATATAAATGCAGAGGGTATATATATATATATACATACATACATATACACACACAAATTTATATTTATATACATAGCTTCTTCTTCGTTTAACGTGCTATTTCCCATTTTACATATGGGGTAAGCACGATACATATATATATACATATTCTATATATATATATATATATATATATATATATATATATATATATATATATATATATATATATATATATATATATATACATATATATATATATATATATATATATATACAGTATATATATATATATATATATATATTTATATGTGTGTGTGTGTGTGTATGTGTGTAAAGTATGTACTGTAATTTATGATGAAAATCCAGGTCACCTCCAGCTCAATGGGACATCACTCTCCTAACCACAAACAAATATTGATTTAGATGTTTTTACTAAGAGAATCAAAGCCTGGGGTTATTTTTTCGTGTTACTCATATTTATTATTATTATTATTATTATTATTATTATTATTATTATTATTATTAACAGTTTCAGCAAATGATGTGTCAAACTGAACTGTTTTGCTTCATGGAATGTTATTAATATTTAATAATTTTCGATAAGCTTAATCTGATCAAAGGTTCTTGTGAAAACTTTTACACAAACACAAGAATCACTTTATATCGAGGTACAGGAATCACTTGACTCGCATATCGAGGTACATAAAGCAGTCAAGTTCAAACTACAAGACTTGAAATCACGGAGATTTATAATCAAACTTCACCTTAAACCTAATATTACGCTAAGTGTCGTTCTTGCCCCAAGATCGCGAGGCAAATTTTTTATTTAAAAAAGAAAAAAAAAAATCTACAAAGATTACCATATGTACCAATGTCTCTTAACACCTGCGTTATCGTCTCTCTATAGATTATGCTTCACTGGTCTTAAATGAGACACATATGTTCTCCATACAAGTTTCAAAACGAGTACTTAATTCAAGGGGGTTCAGAGTCTACTACAGATGTTAGGGGCTATTGACTATTGATCCTGTGGGAGATTTAGATTCTATTAATCTGAAATTAATAAAATGTCTGTTAGTAGCCTTGGGGATTTTCAGCAATTCATTTCCATAATAATCCATATTTAATCTTTTTGTGAAATGTAAGCTTACACCTGCTAAAGTCAGAATTGAATGTATACTTTGTACTGAGTCAAGACTTTATAAAGTCAATACATTCATTATGCCACCGCATACACTACTCATGTGTTTCTATTAAATGTGACGAGCATGCTTATATAGTTCAAGATCCGTCAGAACACCTGACAATAAATACTTGAATCTTCATTATCCCTTATCTTTATTAGATATATTTTTTGTTCTCTTGTTCCTCGATGTAATCATTCTATGAAATTCGGTAAACGAGAGACTATGTTCTAAAAGCTTGTCGAAGCTCTTTTCATGTACTTTAGTGACTATATGCCAAATTTTTGGCGGTATTAAAAATATCAAGTTTCTTCAAATTGTATTGCGAGCATTTATTTGACGTTCCCTCTCTCTCTCTCTCCCTCTCTCTCTCTCTCTCTCTCTCTCTCTCTCTCTCTCTCTCTCTCTCTCTCTCTCTGAGCATTACAAGTAATCAAGTACATTTGGTTTTCTGTAAAGGAAAACTGTTGAGATGGCTATTTGTCTGTCCGTCCGCACTTTTTTCTGTCCGCCCTCAGACCTTAAAAACTATTGAGGCTAGAGGGCTGCAAATTGGTATGTTGACCATCCGCACTCCAGTCATCAAACATACCAAATTGCAGCCCTCTAGACTCAGTAGTTATTATTTTATTTAAGGTTAAAATTAGCCATGATCAAGCGTCTGGCAACGTTATAGGACAGGTCACCGCCGGCCTTGGCTGAAAGTTTTATGGGCCGCGGCTCATACAGCATTATACCTATACCACCGAATGATAGATATATTTGTGGTGGCCTTGATTATGCGCTGTACAGAAAACTCGATTGCGCCGAAGAAACCGGCGCATTTTTATTTTTTTATTCTGAGAAGCTTTATCTGAGAGGCTTTATTTCCCATTAATTAACCTCCATTTGACTGCGAATCGGAAGTAATACTTCAATTCAAATGCTTCAACTCCAATTACCCAACAGTTAACACTGAATTGCAACACGGTTCCACTATCAGAAGAGTCCAGGTAATCTATCATGATTCTACCCAAGAAGAAAAAAAAAATTTTAAAAAAAGCTAGAAAATTATCTTTGAATTATTCTCTGCTCGATCTGGGAAGAACGAGGCAATCGTAAAAGTCAGCAGTAATCGTCCGGAAGAGATAAAAAGTGACGAGAAGTAAGAGGACGAAAGATAAAAGAAGAAGAAGAAGGAGAAAAAGACAAGGTGGGGAGACCTTTAAAAGCAGCTGATGTGTTTACATATGCCAGGCCGAGTGAGTCGTAAAGTTCCCGCCACCGCCACTAGAGGGCCGGCGGGGTTTCGCGTTCGCCATAAGCCTTCCAATGGTACTATAACCTCTTCATAAAACTGTCATCATTCTATCAACGGCTTGTCATCAACGCCCATTTAATGATCATCAAAGGAGGAGGGGAGGGGAAAAGGAGGGAGGGGAGGGGTAGGCATCGAATAGGTGGGACTGAATTAGAAAAAAAATGAGGAAACGATATGGGAAAAAAAAAAAATTATATATATCAAGACACACGGGGACATTTGCGTCCGTATAAAAAGCTGATATAGCATCTCTTAAGTCACTTATATTGGCACTTATTACGATGAAGAAACATAGGCTATAAGCTGTGATGGTATGCACGGACGTGAAGTGGTAATAATTCATAGGAAAATCAACATTAACGGCAAGGGCGGAGGTCCATAATGGAGACGAGGAAACAGGGAAGATACTACAAGGTATGGGTGTTTTCGGTTATTTTGAGAACGCTCTGCTGACGAACATCAGACGGAATATGCACAGTGCCTGAGTATTAATATATCCACACGCAAGAGTGAATGATACAATCATATATATATATATATATATATATATATATATATATATATATATATATATATGTATGTATGTGTATATATATATATGTATATAATTACATATATGCATATATAATATATATTTCTAATGTATATATATACAGTATTATATATATATAAATGTATATTGTCCATGACAAAGCATGTATGTGAATTCATAATTCCGTATTTAATTACGCCAATCTACAACACAAATAACAACAGAGAGAGAGAGAGAGAGAGAGAGACTTAAAAATTACCCCATAACGCCACATACCAAATAGTAACACCCACGGCCTTTCATTACCCGATACGGGAACAATATCAGCCCACTCCGACTCCCAAATATCAGGAGGTCTACCTATATTACCTGTAATTTTTCTGGGTAAAATGTTTCGTGTCGGATTCGAATAAGCCATAATCGACCATTGGCAGCCAGAGGGGGGGGGGGATGTAAGGCCCTCCTTGGTAGGGGCTTGGTATTGGCGGGGAGCGGGAGGGGTGGGGCAGTCATCAGTAATAACCCCCCCCCCCCCACCTTCCTTACCATGCAGGCGACATAATGGGTGACGGGGGGGAGGGTATTGTTTATAGTCTGACCAAGAACGCAGCATGTTTAGTTTATGTTTAAAGGAGGATTCAGCGCCTCGCGCGTTTTGATTTAAAGGTGGGATGTGTATCACCCCCAATCAAATACGACTCTTAAATACAGTCCGTTTGAGGGTGGAGGTATGTGCGCCTGCGCGCGCGCGCGCGCGTGCGTGAGTAAGTGACTTCCACGCTTAGGTATGTTACCGTAAAATATATTTCAGTGTGGAATCTATTTCAACACGTGCTGATAGGAATTTGCCATCTTGGGCGCGTTTGATTTACAGGACGGTTTTGCTTATTTAACTTGTATCAATCAAATGCGACTCTAAATTTAGGAACTATTTGTTTGACGGTATTTGTGCCGTTCTGTTTAACTTGTATCAGTCAAGTGTGGCTCTAAATTTATAAACTAGTTTGACGGTATTTTTGCGGCAGTGCGTGTGCAAGTATAATATATAGACAATCTACAACAACAAAAAGTATTAGCATTTGGTTCGCGGTAATATTTTCTTTATTTAGATGCTTGCCAGCAAGTTGCTGTGATATTTTTTTCATGTAGATATTCTTCAGCAAGTTGATTTAAATTTACCCTTCTAAATTCCCCCGCTGTTTGCTGACTACACCGCTCAAGAAAATCAATTTCATACTCTTTAACTTCTCGTTGGTTGTATGTCAAGTTGGTCGGATCGTGCTTCTGTCGTTGCACTGTACAAGATCTATTTTATTACTGCAGCAAACGTCGGGGGAATATTTTGAACTGATTGAAAGCTTTCTGAATGAATGGATTCTTCATGTTTTCAAGTGTCGAATTGAACTGAATATAGAATTTAGGCCAGGCACTGGGACCTACGAGGTCATTCAGCGCTGAAACGGAAATTGACAGTAAAAGGTTTAAAAGGCGTAACAGGAGGAAAACCTCGCAGCTGCACTAAGAATCAATTGTTAGGAGAGGGGGGAAAGTAAGATGGAAGAAAGAGAATATGAAAGGAGGTACAATAAAAGGAATGAAAGAGGTTGCAGCTAGGGGCCGAAGGCATGCCGCAAAGAGCCTTAAGTAATGCCTACAGTGCACTGCACGAGGTGCACTGGCGGCACTACCCTCCTATGGTGTTTTCAAGTGTCAGTAAGGAATGGGAATTCATCGATTTACTGTTTACAAAAATGAAATTCACTTACAGACACTATACATGTACACAGATCCCTCACAATAAGAAGAACCGATGGTATGCATTGTTCAAATCATATGCGAGAATAAGGAAAACCTATGAGTTACAAAAGACGATGGCATATAGCTACGTTTCAATTTCAAAAGACTCTGATATTCGACACAGTTTAAAGATGAACTCAAGGACAGTTATTAACCAAGAGGTGAAGAAACAGGAATACATAACAGTAAAAGATAGAGCTTTGAGATGTTTGCAACAGCTGCAAGTGGGTCTGCCTCAATATTAACCAAGAGGTGAAGAAACAGGAAAACTTAGTAATAAAAGAGAGAGCTATGATTTTCTTGAAATAACTGCAAGTGGGCCTGACCAGTTTTTTTTTTTTTTTATTAATGTACCAAGCTCCGTTCATTCTCTTTTTCACCAATAACTAAGCAAAACAACTGCTAAACAATGCTTAATCTGAAAGTATTACTAAAACATCAGAATGATAAAACGAGGAATTTAATTAAAATAAGGCTGATTCATTCATTAGTTGATTGGGGTTTCCTGGTATCGTGACGCCAAGGTTACTGGCACCCAGCATAGCTGTATTTGTAAATACCAATAAGAAATTATTACACAACTGTGAAAATGCATATATGATATGATATATATATATATATACACATATATAAATGCATATATATATGTGTGTGTGTGCGTGTACATCACGTCTCTGTTGCACCAACTCTTATCCCATAAAGTAGGGAAAGCTAATCACTCTCAAACCCACATACCCACAAATTTTCTGAAATAACTCGCAACGAGCCTGGGGAATTCTGATACTGGCCAAAACCCTCTCGTCTACATCTGATCTACATAAATCTCCCTTAATTACATTATACCCAAAAGTTACTAATCTTTATCATCTTGATAAGCAACCACCGGGACACCGTACATCAAATTAATTGCTCGAGTTCGGATACGGATAAACAAACTGGCAGGAGTTGTCTCCATACATCACGGAGCGGCAGCCTTGCTTTTGTCAGGTGCGTCGCCTGTAATTAACAGGCTACGAAATACGGCGTTGAAAATAATGAGGAGGCTGTCAAATATATCACATCAGCTATTAAATGGCTGTCTTCGTTGCTTATTAGGCAATTTGACGGTCAATTATTCGGCTTTTAGTTTTCTGGACAAGAAAAGTCATGCGCCGGCTTTGTCTGCCCGTCCGCACTTTATTCTGTCCACACCGTTTCTGTCCGCCCTCAGATCTTAAAAACTACTGAGGCTAGAGGGCTGCAAATTGTTATGTTGGTCATCCACCCTCCAATCATCAAACACATCAAATGGCAACCCTCTAGCCTCTGTAGTTTTTATTTTAATTTCAGGTTAGAGTTAGCCATAATCATGCGTCTGGCAACGATATAAAATAGGCCACCACCGGGTCGTGGTTAAAGTTTCATGGGCCGCGGCTCATACAGTATTATACCGAGACCGCCGAAAGATAGATCTATTTTCGGTGGCCTTGGTTATACGCTGTACATAAAACTCGATTGCACCGAAGAAACTTCGGCGCATTTTTTATTTTTTTTTTTTTGGTTCGATTTTACGTACAGCTTTCTTGTCAACGAGGCTTGTATGACTTATTACCAAAGAGCTTCTAAAAGAATTATTGTAGGGGTCAGGAATTGAGGGACTAAGGCGATTTAGCGGAGGTATTAGCAATAAAAGTCATGAAAGGTCCCCTATTTTAATTTGAGAAAAAAAAGCAAAAATATTAAAAGTACAGTCGATGCAATTTAGAATTATGACTATCTACAAGTTTTATGTAAGTATCTATATTATATATATATATATATATATATATATATATATATATATATATATATATATATATATATAAACACACATATATATATAATGTACACACACATAATATGTGTACATGTACACGTATATACATATATATGCATGTGTGCAACTGGGCGTGGTGTGTTTATGTATGTAGGCGTGTTGTGTGTGCATGTGTGTATATGTGCTGTCTATGAAATATTTACTTTTTTTCTTTTTGGGGATTGGGGCCTTAGGTTAAAGCAAGAACACTTCCTTGCAAGATTGAAGAGATTATTTACAGCAACGAGAGAGAAGGGAGGGGAGGGGAGGGGAGGGGGGGGGAGGCTGCGCCTGCTCCTGCATTGCAGCACAAAAGCAATTAATTAACTTTGGCTCAGGTGTATAAGTAAGATTAAAGCCTTCATAATCCTAAGTCAGTGCTAAGTTAACTAGCAACATAATCTCATCTTCGCAACTCTCTCTCTCTCTCTCTCTCTCTCTCTCTCTCTCTCTCTCTCTCTCTCTCTCTCTCTCTCTCTCTCAAAACAAATTTTTCATTTGTTGGCCCCTCCTATAGTTACCACAGTTGCCAAATTCGCCTCCGCGTACCACTGGAATTTTCATTGATGCATGTATATGTATATATATAAATAATAATATATACTGTATATGTAAATATATATGTAAATATATATACAAATATATATATATATATATATATATATATATATATATATATATATATATATATATATATATATAAACTTTAAGACTTACACAAATGTTCTGTGCATTAATACAATCGATAACAGGACCTCATTTAACCTGGATGGTATCTAGCGGAGATACCACAAAGTTTAAATGGGACCTGTGTTATATATATATATATATATATATATATATATATATATATATATATATATATATATATATATGATACATAACACACATATACATACACACACACGTGTGTATGTAATCATGTTTCCAAATATACGACAATCAGCGGAAAAAGTCAACGCCTAGAGACACTGAGGACGATTTAAGAACACTCAGTTCCTTCGTAAATATGCGTCGAATTAATTTTTCCGTTTCCAGCAAGAAGCGTATATTTTTCTGATTTTTACCTTTAACGTTTGTGGATATTTTATCACCGTTTTTAACTTAACGAAATATATAGTCACCGATCTAACTTTCCCTAAGGTTAGCTTAATCTTACGAATACTATTTTTTTTTTATTTTTATTTATTTATTTTTTTTGCCTTTTACGTCAAAGCTTTGAAACAACGCTGTAACGCCTAATAACATCTATGAAACAAAAGCAACAAAATCACAATCTAGAATAGAGTATAGAATTTATGCCAAAGGCCACGCGCTGGGACCTTTGAGGGCATTAAGCCCTGAAACGGAAATTGACAGTAAAAAGGACTTAAAGGCGTAACAGGAGGAAAACCTCGCAGTTGCACCATGAATCAGTTGTTAGGAGGAAGTGGAAAGTAACATGGAAGAAAGAGATTATGAACGGAGGTACAGTAAAAGGAATGAAAGGGGTTGCATGACTCCCCACCCCCACCCCCCATCGCCCCACGCCCCTTCGAAGAAATCCCAATCTAGTAATCACTATAACGATTATTGTGCTCAGTTCGTAAATCTCTGGCGTATGCGGGAAGCATTTCCTACGCCATTACGCGTAATAAAGAATTACCGAAGTTGGATTTTCAGTAATAAGCAGAATTTCTGTCGGGGTGATTATGGCCCCGCCTTTCCGTAATGATGGGTCATACATGTCTGACCCGGAATGTGATTAACGAAATTGACCTAAATCACATGCTGGATACACATTACCGGGCGAACGTTTGCGCATGCGCGTGTTTATAGGCGTAGGCGTACAAACATTAAGTTTTTTTTTTTTCTTGCCTAGCGAACACTTCACCATAGCATAGGCGTGTCACTAACCTTTGTTTTTGTAACACCATTTTCATCTACTTAGAATAGAATATTGAATTTAGGCGAAAGGCGAAGCGCTGGAACCTATGAGGTCATTCAGCGCTGAAAGGGAATTTGAAAGTAAAAATGTCTGAAAGGTGTAACAGGACGAAAGCCTCGCAGTTGCACTTTGAATCAATTGTTAGGAGGGTGTGGAAAGTAAGATGGAAGAAAGAGAATATAAACGGAGGGACAGTAAAAAGAATGAAAGGGGGTTGCGGCTAGGGGCCGAAGGGACGCTGCAAAGAACCTTAAGTAACGCCTACAGTGCACCACATGAGGTTCACTAACCCTCTACGGGGTTGTTCTATATATACTAATATTAATCAATATTAATCTACATTACCTAATAGAATCTATATTAATTCATGTTAATCTATATTAGGCTCTACATAAGTCCCACTACTTTATAATTTTTTCAACTCGAAAATCCAACAGTTGGTTTCATTTCCGCCTCGTATTTGTTTCCATATTCTGAAATTCTTAAATTCTTCTTTATTAGCCAAACAACATCTTTCGAGATGTAGGTAGTTTCTGGGTCGTCTCGAATCTCTTTTTTAGGAAGAACTGAAAATCGGACAAATGTTTAAAATAGCAAGCACAGTGCTCAAGATATTAATACATACAAAAATCAATAAATGTGTGGAAAAAGAATAACTGTGAAAACGACTAATTAACAAGCTGAAGAACAGTAAGTAAAAAAAATACAAAGAAAAAAAAAAATACAAAGAAAATATCTATATTAAAAATAAAATGATCTATGAAAAAGAAAAACTGGAAATGAAAATCAAAACTGCAATAAAAAAAACATTCAAAACAGCTTAAAAAAAAACTACAATCAGAATCTCAAAATACCTATCAAATAAAATAAAATAAAATAAAAACAAATAACAAAATAACACGTGAACAAACTACGGAAACGAAAAACAAATACCGAAAATAACATGTGAACAAAACATCATGCCCTTGTATTCGCCATCTGAGCTGCAGATGAACTGACCTTTTAATCCCTCCCAATGATATGGAAAGAGCATTACCGCGGAACTCATAAATAAAATACAAGAAATTCGCGATGTATTAAATTCTTTCCTCACTCCACGCACTCTGTCCGAAATCTGATTATAGACACATGGCAGAGATTAAAAGAGGCTTTGCATGCTGTTAACGGCGAAACCATTTCAAGTTGCGGTAATTCTCAATTCTCTCTCTCTCTCTCTCTCTCTCTCTCAAATCGATAAAGTGGAGGTGTTAGTAAACATTTTTTTTACTGAAATAAATAAAAGACATTCACGCTTACAAATGCGCATATTTACGTATTTACACATTTGTTTGTAAACACCATATATATATATATATATATATATATATATATATATATATATATATATATATATATATATATATATGTATATATATATATATATATATATATATATATATATATATATATATATATATATATATATATATATATATATATACTTGGGGGTTTACAAACAAATTTGTAAATAAGTAAACATGCGCTTTTGTAAGCGTGAATGTCTTATATTTTATTTCAGTAAAAATTTTACTAATATGTGTGTATGCGTGTGTGTGTGTGTAATGTATGTATATATTATACTGTATGTATGTATTTACATATATTTATATAAATATAAATATATATATATATATATATATATATATATATATATATATATATTATATATTTATAGATAAAGAGAGAGAGAGAGAGAGAGAGAGAGAGAGAGAGAGAGAGAGAGATAGAGATAGAGATAGAGAAAATTTTCATTTAGCTTTATATTTCAAAACTGTTTTAACCTCATACGTCTTAAAAATAACTTTTGCAGATGTACGTCCACGCTTTCCCAAATATAGCAGGTGTACGTCGACACTTAGCCAAATATAATTACAACATGAATGAAGCGGGTTCGAAAATGTGTTAGCAATTACAGCAGGCTTGATAACAGCAATGCAAATAAAAGAATACTGTGATGGCATACAGAGCAAAATATAGAAAAAATGAGACATAACTACATGACACTTAGTAGATTCTATGCGCAACTGCCGCGTGATTTGGGTCCTTGGAAAAAATCCCCAATAAAAAGTATTCAAAATACAATATAAATTTTAAAAATATATATAATATACATTAAAAAAATATAGTATGAATGAATAAGAGATCAAGCTCTGCGAATGAATGGAAAGCAAACTTGTGAAAAAAAATGATTCAATTTTATATAATGTATTTTGAAATCCCGCGATATCAGCGCAACGTCGTGATAAGAATGAAATTACACTCATGCCATGCTGTAGTATCTTAAAACCAGTAGCTCATATCATGACACTACTACTCTTAGTGGTACGTAACTTCACCTTTCAAATACAAGTTTTCTTTTCGGAAATGGCCAAAAAAAAAAAAAAAAAAAAAAAAAATCATAACGATGATAAGGATAATAAAAAAACAGAAAATTTGAAATTCATACGAAGTGGAGGCAGCGCCAACTACCATTCTTTAAAGGAAATAAGGTATTCTTAACCACTACCTGAATCTGATCGCAAAATAATTTACTTCGGTAATATCAGATGCGACTACCCCAGTTACACGCAGCTGTTGTATCATACGCATTAGCCATTACCAACACCTGTGCATTACAACGGGGCAAAGGTCACGACCTTTACCTGACTCGAAAATCGGAGAGAAATTTGTTGCGCTGTTATTTCCATGTTCTTTATTTTTGGGGTGGGTGGGTGGGTGGGGCTTGTATCCCGGGACCTTTCCTCCAACTAAGAGGGTCAAAATTACCGTATGGAGGTGTATAAAATCATCAAAGTATAGAATGAAGTGGAAAAGAGATTGCGTCATAGCAAAAAACAGAATGGCAAGGTTTCCCAAGACGTCTCAGCGCTTCAGATTCTGGCCGCTAGATGTCACGTCACGTCACTCACAAAATGCATACGTCAGTTAGTCCCAGTTGTGACGAACTGGCGTATCCTCTTTTTTTTTTAAGTTTTCCAGCACAAGTGTCTCAGTTTTTTATATAATATATCAAAACTTCAGCTGTCTGCGTTGTCACATTTTCAAACGAAATTGCCTCAAAAGATGAGCTAATTAGAAGCTTTGCATAATATCAAAATCTTTGAAGCCAATTTTCTCAGCATGGGGAAAAAATGGCTTACGCGAATTCGTCAAACCAGGGACGAATGGTTATTTGAACAGCTGAGCAGTTTTTCCCCTTTGAATATACAGTAGTAATAGTATATGGACTATACAAAACTGAATTCACGCCTATCTTACCACACGTGAATGAATGCAAACTCATTCATGGCACAGGGATACAAACAAAACCATCAGAGACTTGGATACCAGTACAGAAATTCAGGGCTGATTGATTTTCAACATTCACTCGTGTCACAACAGCATTTACCATCGACCCTGTTGGAATTTAGTGTATAGGAATTCCATCAACGATGCAGGTGTCGAAGAGGCGAATTATCATTTCATAGGCATATTGATGACCATTTCATGAACACTAAGTTATTAACAACTGCAATCACAAAACCAGGGTGTTAAATACTCATAATTGTCATCATTTATTTGTAACTACGCTTATTTTAGCAGTTATCATCGATAACTGATGACTAATGAATACCAACGATGGTAAAATATGTAAGGGTGCGCCCACACTACAGTTAAACATGTCCTAAAAACTTTGACAATTTATCTCATACATATCACCAACAGGTTGAGAACAAGTCAACGACAGTTAGTGGAGAAGGAATCTTTGACAAATAATGGATAATCATATAAAGCACTGGTCAGGAATACCAATAAGTCGCTGACTTGTAACCAAACTGTTTGCAATGTGAGCGCAATAAGCTACCTACGTGTGTTTATGATAAAATCATCAAATATACTGTAATTCTAAGCAAAATATCAGTATCTAAATAACGGGCATATGCCCAAAGATATTACTCTTGGCATCACCGGAAGAGAAATGCCTACACATACTGTACATAACAGCAACGGTAACATCACGGATATGGAGATGGCAAATGAGATAATATATATATATATATATATATATATATATATATATATATATATATATATATATATATATATATATATATATATATATATATATATATATGCACCCTAATTTTCGGTATGTTAACCTTAAAGCCCGAAAATATCTTTTGTAAATAATACAATTTATTTGTATAATGGTGACTTATTATTATTATTATTATTATTATTATTATTATTATTATTATTATTATTATTATTATTACTGCAGTAGTAGGTAGTAGTAGTAGTTGTAGTATTACCACCCGGCATCAACATAAGACATCCCAGGCAAGCCCAGATCTGAAAAACCTTGAAAAAAACAAGGCAACTAAGCGTGACCTTTTCCTTGACCCGCGAGAGCAAGGTGGGGGGAGGAAGCTGGAAACTTGCAACCACTGTAACCTCACAACAGGCAGGAGGAGGAGGAGGAGGAGGAGGAGGAGGAGGAGGAGGAGGAGGAGGAGGAGGAGGAGGAGGAGGAGGAGGAGGACCACGTCAGCGAGGCCCTCAGGACCTACTAACTAGAGGTTTATTATTATAACTCCATCTCTAAAAAAGGGGGTGTAATTGTTTTAAGTCGACAGCCATTGTCGACATGCAAAGAACTCATCAGCAACAGCCACGGCAACCGTCAATCTGACGGTTTTTGACCCAGGGGTTTGCGACGCCATCGTTTTGTTGCGGGGTCGTACCGGTGTTCTTGGAGGACAGATGGTCCTGCACGATGGAGGAGAACTGTGGTGTAGAGATCATTTTAATCTCTTTTTCATATCTCCTTCTGTGGTATCTAGCTAATCCATTTTTTCATATTTCCTTCTGTTCTATTTGCGAAGGCTGTACAGACAGTCTGTAATCAATTCATTTTAATCTTTCTTTTCATATCTCTTTCTGTGGTATTTATGAATGCCGTACAGACAGTCTGTAATCGATTCATTTTAATCCATTTCTTCGTATTTCCTTCTGTGCTATTTGGGAACGCTTTACAGACAGTCTGTGATCAATTCATTTTAACCTTTCTTTTCATAACTCCTTATTTGACATCTATGAAAGCCGTACAGACAGTCTGTATTCGATTCATATTGATATTTTTTTCGTATCTACTTCTGTGATATCTGCGAATGCCAGACAGGCAGTCTGTAATCGATTCCTTTTGATATTTTTTTTTTTTGTAATTCTCTCTGTGATATCTATGAATGTCATACAGACAGTCTGTAATAGATTCACTTTGATTTTTTTTTTACTTCCTTCTGTGCTATCTGCGAACGGTTTACAGACAGTCTGTAATCAATTCATTTTCATCTATTTTTTCGTATTTCCTTCTGTGACATGTATGAATCCCATGCAGACAATCTGTAATCGATTCATTTTGATATATTTTTTCGTATTTACTTCTGTGACATCTGCGATCGCCGTACAGACAGTCTGTAATCAATTCATTTTGATATGTTTTTCCGTATTTCACTCTTTGATATCTTCAAGCACTGTACAGACAGTCTGTAATCAATTCATTTTCATATATGTTTTCGTATTTCTATCTGTGCTATCTGCGAACGCTTTACAGACAAGT
>NC_089791.1:25250887-25265887 GCF_040412425.1 Macrobrachium rosenbergii | reverse complement strand
TGATAACTCGCATATCCAAGTATAAGCCATGAGAGAGAGAGAGAGAGAGAGAGAGAGAGAGAGAGAGAGGAGAGAGAGAGAGAGAGGAGAGCTCGTTTATAAATTTCCCTTTGACTTTCTTTGGCATGTGCTTTCACAAGTGGTCTTTATATTTATATATATATATATATATATATATATATATATATATATAGAGAGAGAGAGAGAGAGAGAGAGAGAGAGAGAGAGAGAGAGAGAGAGAGAGAGAGAGAGAGAGAGAGAAAGAATAATAATTAGAATGAAATGATTACACACTGAGAATTCGCATATCGAAGCATAAGCCACAGAGAGAGAGAGAGAGAGAGAGAGAGAGAGAGAGAGAGAGAGAGAGAGAGAGAGAATAATATTTAGAATGGAACGGTCAAAATGATAACTCGCTTATAGAAATACAACGCGTATTAAAGAGAGAGAGAGAGAGAGAGAGAGAGAGAGAGAGAGAGAGAGAGAGAGAGAGAGAGAGAAAAATTTCTAATTTGGGCTGGGCTGTTTATGAATGGAAGCGTCGGGAGGAGAAACGGCCAGTGAATGGAGTGAATGAAGGCAGAACAACTTTTTACTCTCGGTCTCTCATTCATTACCTAAACTGAGAGAACGATCACTTGATGCAAATCAGTTTTCTCTCCTTCTCTCTCTCATCATACAAGAATTTATTTTAAAATTGTACATAATCGTTTAAATACATCTGTATATATATTAACAGATATATGTATTTGAATATACACATGTAATATATATGTATATATATATGATTTATATATATATATATATATATATATATATATATATATATATATGATTTATATATATACATATATATATATATATATATATATATAGGTAGATAGATAGATAGATAAAAACATAAAGAAAGGGAAAGAGAAAAAATGTATCAATTTGATAAAACAAAGATTCTACTGACATCTTGAATTACCCAAACTGTTAAGTATTCACATAATAACCGACTGTTTGTTCTCTCATTACATCAGCCCGCAATATAATGCTACAGAACACATAAACGTTTTCAGATAAAGATGAGATATTATTAATGAAATCATCATAAATATTACCCTTATTATTACTAAACATCTTTGTGAACAACAAAACTTTCAGAGCATTTATAACAAAATGAATATTAAAGTCTTCCCATTGTCTCCAAGATAAAAATAAGGAAATCGAGAATTTTTGCTTGAGAGAGAGAGAGAGAGAGAGAGAGAGAGAGAGAGAGAGAGAGAGAGAGAGAGAGAGAGAGAGAATACCCATACTCACTGAAATTTTACTCTCATCTGGTCTTTCGTCTTTTTGGGCCTCACTGTTACCCACGTCCAGTCGTATCTAACTCAGAAGGGCTATGGTGAGTATAAGCTGTGATCATGAGAGATTATGTGTTAATGCTCTCTCTCTCTCTCTCTCTCTCTCTCTCTCTCTCTCTCTCTCTCTCTCGAAGAAGAAGAAGAAGAAGAAGAAGAAGAAGAAGAAGAAGAAGAAGAAAAATTCTCACTTTTCTGATTTATAAGGAAGAGTACCCAAAGACACCCTCAGACAGGTAAAAAAAAAAAAAAAAAAAAAAAAAAAAAAAAAAAAAAAAAACTGCAGAGAATTAAATCCCAATCACAGGTGTACCTCGACATGGCTTATATTTCAACACCAGGAAAGAATAAAAATGATAAAAAAGAGAAAAATAAAATCGTGCGCCCTACACGACACTTACACGACCAAAATCGTATCAAGCAAAAAAAAAAAATCGAGGAAGATCGTGACAATAGCTTTTGTATGTAGCGAACGATAATGACGACGAAAAAAGAAAAAAAAGCTAATTGACCCATGAATTGGGATCCACTTGATCACGAGCTGACAACTATAGCGTTGAATCTGTCCCGCCGCAGTCTTAAGCTGTCACTGAATAGCTGACATTTGCCCTACGTCATTTAACGCGCTGCATTTACGCTAATGTGTAGCGGCCTCATTATCTCTCTTTATGTGGTCGCGAATCATAATTGTCCCATCCACGTGCTTTTGACACGTTCTGTGAATGGAGCTTAAGGTCCTCAAAGGTTAAAGTCGGTAAAAAGCTTAAAAGGCTTTTGATCTGTGATTACTTTTATTTACGGAAATACTTTTCTCCATCATGTAAATTTAGCTAACTTCCTATGGTGTCAACCTATTTACAATATTTTGTATTGAAAGAGACACACGCACACACACAGACACACACACACACACACATATATATACATATATATATATATATATATATATATATATATATATATATATACACTCGCGAATTAAGAATCTTGGTTAGGTGTGAAATAAGTCTTGATATTACGTGAGCTGTACTGATTGGAAGCCCGGGTGAAATAGGCATGGGGCTAGCAACCTCATTCCAAAATACTAACTGTTAACTGGAAGGTAACATTTTTCTGGAGATATAAATATATATGTATATATATATATCAGTATATATATATATATATATATATATATATCCATATATATACATATATATATATCCATACATACGCATAATTGCAATGGCACTAACTATACAAAATTCCTTCACTCAGCCGAGTATACCCAAAGATATGTATTGAGCCAATCTACAGGAGTCTTGTCTTATAGATCAGGAAAACAGAAGCAATAAGAGAGCCCCAAAACCTGGTAGCAGAAATAAAAAAACAGTGAATAAACTATATAATCCAAAGGTGTGTGTATGTGTGTATGGGGTGGGGTGGGGTTGGTTGTTGGTGTATATCCCTACTCCAAAACCTTTCCCAACCTTGGGATGTTCAGTAACTAGGTCTGGTAAAGTTATTACAGTTTTTGTAAGAGGAAAATGTCACAGAAGTCATTATATATAAAAAAAGGCCTTGTTCCAAAGTAGCGTCATTTACTATATTAATGATGACAAATGTTCTCGCTGCCATTACTGGAATGGCATCAATTACCATTACCTATTGCTGAAACGAGGTGGTAAAAGGAAAATGCGAGTGAGGAACGATGAGCTTTCATTTCTATAACAGTTATCAATATTTCTTGTACATTCATTTTACTCGTCTTTGGGATGAAGCCATCCCATGCCTTATATTTAAACCCTAGTTGCGCGCACTACAATCGTTTAGCTGATCACGCACACACACATACATAGGCTACATACATAAATATATACATATATATAATATATATGTATACTTATACATACATACACACATATATATATATATATATATATATATTTGTTTATATATATTTACATGTCTTAGTACATACAAACATACATACATACATATATATATATATATATATATATATATATATATATATATATATATGTATATATATATATATATATATATATATATATATATATATATATATTTATATATATATATATATATATATATATATATATATATATTTTATATATATGTGTGTGTGTGTTACTGTATGTGTGTGCGTGCGCAAGAGAGAGAGAGAGAGAGAGAGAGAGAGAGAGAGAGAGAGAGAGAGAGAGAGAGAGAGAGAGAGCAGGAACTGAACAACGTATCTGTTCCTCTCAAATTGAATCATCCCACAGCATAGAACTTTCAGTACCTCACTCTTAATTTCTCCCAAAACCTTTAAATTTAACGCCTTACTGACTGCTTACACTGAATAAACCATTACCTTGGCATTAAACTTCACTGAACTTCATTAGCCGTGCTGATGAATATTCCATCCAGACTTTTACCTTTGAATATTTATTTAAGATCTGACCTCCTCAACTCTACCGAGCGAAGAGCAGTGACATAAGATTTAATGACGTGAAGAGAAGTAAAACCCTGAGATGTTTACTAGTATTGCACCAGACCCGTTTTTTTTTTTTTTTTTTTGCCACGCCCATAGGTTAGGTTAGGTTAGGTTAGATTGCGTTAGGTTAGATTAGATTAGTAACTCCACAGTAATTTGGGGAGTGGGAAACATAATGAGATTATTTTCAAGGAAATTCTATGATTAGTTTTTAAGATATGGCGTCCCGCTTTTTTCAGGGAAAGGTCTCGGTACTCTGTTACATCGGAAAGTACTGAAGAGTTTCGCTAGGCACAAGTTATAAACATCTATTTGTCGTAGATAATTTTACAACGCTATCTGACTGTCGAAGAGGTGTTCCACAGTGTTTCCAAAGATTTTATATATTACCTTCTACGTACATACAACATCAAATGGGTTATTTCTGACCATAATTATGTGCACACTTACATTTCGGATTATCGGGTACATGTAAGTCCATTTGTAATAACATTCTCTCTCTCTCTCTCTCTCTACTATAAGATATATATATATATATATATATATATATATATATATATATATATATATATATATATATATATATACACACACATTTTAAATATATAATGTATATATGTATTATATTCATTTAAATATGTATATATATAAATATATATATATATACAGTATACACATATATATTTATATATATATAATAGAGAGATATATAGATAGATAACAGCAAAATATACATGTTTCTTATATGCATACACCCAAAAGGAAAAAAACAAACAAACAAACAAACACAATCCACAGGAACACAAGAGGCAATGCACGCCGCACCTCATCCTGGAAATACAAGGACTTGGCAGTCCTTGAATCTTCGGACTTTGTCCCTGGAAGTTGTTTTTGTAAATCCCATTCATGACTTGTGAGGAGAGATGATGACGTATGTTTCGATTCATCCAAATAAGTGCTTGGTCATGGGACCTTCAGATATGCTATGGCGGAGGTGTCAAGTCATGCCACTTAAATATTATTTCAGTAAACACAATTTAAATTACACAACTGCATTAAAGCCTCATGGGAGCTCATTTAGTAATATGATGTCTTCTTCGAGGTATTACTATTATTATTATTATTATTATTATTATTGGTAGTAGTAGTAGTAGTAGTAGTAGTAGTAGTAGTAGTAGTAGTAGTAGTAGTAATAATAATAATAATAATATTAATTATTATTATTATTATTATTATTATTATTATTATTATTATTATTATTATTATGTCACGGTTACAAGTGTCCTACTTACGGACATGTGTTATTCCTACATTCATATCATTTTCTTTGAGAACGCCACTGGGCAGAAATTTATTCGTATGACAGGTATCTGTTGATAAAATATAGACTAAAATAATATTATTGAATTGTAATTAAATAAATTCGTATTACAGGTATCTGTTGATAAAATATAGACTAAAATAATATTATTGAATTGTAAATATTAAATAAATTCGTATTACAGGTATCTGTTGATAAAATACAGAGTAAAATAATTCTATTATTGAATGGTGAATATCAAACTAATTCAGTGTAAAACAAACTGCGAAAAAAAAATCCGAACAATGTTATAAATTCCTGTCGAAAAATTTTTGTTTTTCCTGACGACCGTAAGATGGGCTAATAAATCTCATAAAGTTGGAATATCCTACTTATGACAGGAGGAAGCCGCCTCTTAAATAAATGCATATTATAAAATTTGTCAAACAAGGCAGTTGGCTAAGAATTCCTCGCATGGAATTTAGGATGAAGAGCTAATCATATTGGTTTACTGTTGAGCTTACAATACCCACTTCTGTTGTGTCTATGAAATGGCATAGTCTCATGCTTGTCATGCACCCAGTGTAGTAACAGTGGCTTGCAGTCGAGTGGTTCTGAAGAGCAGTGCTTTATCAACAAGCAATAACAGGAAGAGAAGGATGTTGGGGTTAAAACATCTCACGAGCTGCAGGTAGGAGGAAGAACCCGTGCTGGCATATAACTAGCTTACCAAACTTCAACAACATCAATTTTTAAGGAAAAGTAGGGCCGTAGCAGTCTTGACACAACTCACAAGATACTAAGAAGAGCAAGAATCCGTGCTGACATATAACCACCTCACCTAACTTCAACAATAACAATAAAAAGAGGGTCTTCAGAGAAGCTGGAACGAACCTAGCAAGGGAGAAAGAAAAGTTCTATACACGAGAAAGAAAGAGCAAGTACAACTCGGCCAATGACTCTGTCAAGAAAGGCTTTCTCGTCAGGCGAGCCTCCTGCAGGAGACATCCGAGCACTACTCTTTTAATAGCGCTGATAATTGCCAGACACGTCTGGGGCACTTGCTCGAGGGGTTCATGCAACATCGACAAAGGACAAGTCGTGTCTCACAGGACAACATATAGTTCTCTGAACTCGATCTCCTGATAATTTCTTTTATTTAGGTCCTAAATGCTGTCTCCTAATATTTTTTTTTTAGGTCCCAAACGCTGTCTCCTAATAATTTTTTTTTTATTTAGGTCCTAAACGCTATCTCCCTGATATTTTTTTTATACAGGTCCTGAAATCGATCGCCTAATCATTTTTGCTGTTTTCTTCTACACAATGCGAACGTATTCCATCAAGTCGCATTAGCTGTCCTGTACAGATTTTATTGAAAATGTTGATGTTTGACTCTTATGGTTTTGATATGAAAGGTTACACAGCAAAGGAAAATGTCACTCATGAGACGGCTCTAAAGTTACTTTACTGCTTCTTTTAGGGCTTTAATTATTATTATTATTATTATTATTATTATTATTATTATTATTATTATTATTATTATTATTATTAGCCTCATCACCTCATCTCAAAATACTTGTGATCCTTAACATCCTCCTACAATCCTTATCAATATTATTATTATTATTATATTATTATTATTATTATTATTATTATTATTATTATTAGCAGCACAAACCTCATCCCAGAACTAGTAATCCTTACCATCCTCTTTGACAAATCTTTATGAACAATAACATTATTATTATTATTATTACATTATTATTATTATTATTATTATTATTATTGAACAGTATGGGCCATCTTGACTGGCATCCAGACGGCCATACTTATCAATGAAGTTTGCCTGAGATAAGGTATTCTTTCGAGATATTATTATTATTATTATTATTATTATTATTATTATTAGTAGTAGTAGTAGTAGTAGTAGTAGTAGTAATAGTAGTAGTAGTAGTAGTAGTAGTAGTAGTAGTAGTAATTATTATTATTATTTTTATTATTATCATTATTATTATCATTATTAGCAACAGCACAACCTCATCTCAAGAAACACTAGCAATCCTCAACATCCCATTCACAAACCCTAATCAACATCTGCACGTCCTCATCTCGGCCTTCATCCCAACGAACATCATCACAAAACAATAAAACCTCCACTCCCTCGCCTTTAATATGTCATTACAATCGTCTAAAACCATCTTCTTTACCTTGCCATTATGCCGGGTATGCCGTATAAGTCCATCAGATGTCGTGTGTGGAGTTAATGTGAAACCGATATAAAAATCTAAATCATACAATAGACAAGTTTATGACTTCGTGTGATTTATTGCATTTGCAACCTTGAAAACATCTTGTTGACGCCTACGCTACAATCGTGTAAGACCCTATTTTTATTTTTTTTGCAATTTCGTGAACTTATTTCCGCCGTGCCGATAGAAACGAGATAACGTTTCATGGAAGGAAATTAAGGAAAAGAGGAAAATAAAACAGAAGGATTTTAAATTTTATGCACTAAGATTAAATAGAAAACTGACTGATTGATTAAATGATTGATTTAACGTTAAGGTATCTGGTGTCACAACAACAAGGTTATCGACAACGGAAAATATAATGGTCAAATCAACGGCGAAATCAACTAGAGTAAAAATAAAGACAGGAAAACAGAACAAAATCGGGAAAAGAAGGAAAACAGAGAAATTCATAACCTTAATTCATACCCTAATGTTAGCAAAATCACCAGGAGGAAATATATAACAAAAAAGGAAAAATAAAAATAAATAAAAAGGGGATAACCGAGAAATGCTTAAACTTATCCATACACATTAGAATTATGAGAAATTATGAGAAACGTAAAAAAATAATGGAAATAAGAGCGAAAAGGAAGAATAAGACGCACCGCCATATTTCAGAGGTGGATCGAACAGGCCTCGAACCCCATGATGCAAGTCGTAAATCATCACCGATAATTGACGAATCACTTTGTAGGAGACCATTCTCTCCGGCGTTGACCTTAATCGGCGTTTTTTTTTTTTTTATGGCAGGTCGGTTATAATGGTATTGGGTCTCACCTTTATCGGTCTGTTTTTAATGGTTCTCAGTCGATTACTCCGTGTTTGTCTTTCGAAAGGTTAATGCAAATCTGTGGGTTTTATATTAAGATTGGGAATTGGGCGATGAAGTGGCACCAGATTTGTTTGTTTTTTTTAGAAAGGGTGTGCCGGTAAACTCCTGGACTACAAACGCGATAAAAAAAAATAAATAAATAAGGCTATTAGATATTCACGATCCATTTATCACAAACGCTTTTTGACTTCAAATGCGGTAAAAATAAAAATTATAATAAATAAGGCCATTTACGCCTTTTGACCTCAAACGCGGTCAAAATAAAAACAAATAAATAATGCCATTTTACGCTTTTTGACCTAAAGGCGATCAAAAATAAGAGTGAAATAAATAACGCCATCAACGCTTTTTGACCTCAAACGCGGTCAAAATAAAAAAAAATTAAATAACGCCATTAACGCTTTTTGACGTCAAATGCGGTAAAAAAAAAAAAAGGGCCATATACGCTTTTTGACCTCAAACGCGGTAAAAAAAACAAAAAATAAGGCCATTAACGCTTTTTGACCTCAAACGCGGTGAAAAAAAATAACGCCAATAACGCTTTTTGACCTCAAACGCGCTCAAAAAAAAAGTAAATAAGGTCATTAACTTTTGACCTCAAACGCGGTAAAAAAATAACGCTAATAACGCTTTTTGACTTCAAACGCGCTCGAAAAAAAAAAATAAGGCTGTTAAATCGAGATCCATTTTTCACAAACGCTATTTGAAAGACGACACTTAGATGCCACAAACCACGGGCACAAACAAGAACACAAACAAGCCGCTGAACAAGGAACTTTCTAAACACTACTTAAAAGCGAACACCCATAAATGCACAAACCACTTACGCACAAACAGTGCATAAAAAACAAAATAATTTATTAAAACGGAGAATATTCCTTTCACTGCACATACATAAAACATTACATAAAAAAAAACAACTACAAAGATATGCACTTAACAAACACTCAACTCACCCAACAAGCAAAGTATGGCAAGAGACACTCAATTGAAAAAAAGAAAAGAATTGATAAAATAAATAAATAGATAAATAAATAAAATAAAGATTTAATTTAACCAAACACTCAACTCACTCACAAGCAAAGTATATAGTAAGAGACACTGACTTTGAAAAAAAGAATAAATAAATAAATTAACAAAAGTAAATAAAAAAATGGAAATTTAAAATTGTTTTTATCTCTCCAGATTTATGCATTTCCGAAGGATGGCCTTCCGTGTGGCCACTAGACAAGCAGTTTCGATTGTTCAGAGACGAGGCTGGGAAGAGTTGCTTGCTTGCTCTCTCTCTCTCTCTCTCTCTCTCTCTCTCTCTCTCTCTCTCTCTCTCTCTCAACTGGTTTCTATATTTTTTTCTTTCGTTGAAGCCTCTGCAGTAAATTTTTGCAGAATGGTTTAGCAATAAGAAATGGGCAGTTATGCAAAAACTTTCGCGTAACCGTGAGATCATGTATAAATACACACACACACATATATAAATATATATGTGTGTATTTATATATATAATTTCTGACTCACATCAAAGATCGAACCCAGGTCTTTCAATCGAAAGACCTGTGTCTGATCCCCTGATGTGAGTGAGAAATTTATTCCTGTTCCACACGTGATTGTGTGTTCGTTATTTCTATTTACTGTATATATATAATATATATATATATATATATATATATATATATATATATATATATATTATATATATATATATATATATATATATATATATATATATATATATATATATATATATATATATATATATATATATATAACATGATAACATGTGGGCTTGCATTAAAACCTTTAACAAACTTATGAAAAATTCTCTACTTTATGCACTTTAACAATGAATACTTCTAAGAAAGAACAGTGGCAAAAAGAAGCACTGCAATTTTGCAATTCTCAAACATGATGATACGTTTTGTCGCCCTGTAATTGAAGACGAGGAACTGGCAGTTTACGCCCTTCATATCTGCCTGAACACGGCCGAAAATCCGAGTAAAAAAAAATTAAAATGAAAACGAGCAATTTTACAGTTTTTCAATTGCATTTCAATTCATTTCCGGTGTAATTTACCGACTGAATATGAACAAATAATTTTCAATATATCCAACGTCGTCTTTAAAACCTCCGTTTTTGCTAGAACATCAGCAGAACCAAACATGACACAGAAAAAACCTTTCGATTATCGTGCTGTCTTTTTATTTTTTATAAAACTTACACTCTGTTTTTACCTCGTTCGCCCTAAATAAGTGGTTAAATAATCGTGAAATGAGCAACTCCTCACATATCAAGGAGTAATTTCCGCCAGCTCGCTCTAATTATGTGTAATGTAGTAAACTCTTTTTTGCAATACCTATTCATGGTATAAAAGACGCTGTCAGAATGCTTCTCGCTGTACTTATGAACATGAAAACGCTGTGTCGTATTGCTAAATTTAGTTTGTCTGTAAATGTTATGTATGTTACTTTAGACTTCCTGCCTTAACCTGATTTAGCTTGAATTGCTGTTTATTTTTTATTTAATTATTTATTTAATCAATTAATTTATCTAATTAATTTAATATAATTGAATAATTAATATAAACAGAATAATTAATATAATAGAATGATTATTATTAATATAATAGTCAATTATTCTTTAATATTATTCTATATATCTCTTTAACTCATTTATCTAAATTATTAGTTTATTTACCAATCTTTTACAACTGATTCATTAATTAATTTAATTCATTTATTTATATATTAATTATTTTTAACTTTCATCTGCATTTTACTATCATATACTACATTTATATTATTTAATTCACTCAGGGTACTCTATTCTGAGGCATCCTCATCAGAAATCTCGCGGCCTTGTCGGCTGTTCTATATGAATTCATTTAATAATAATAATAATAATAATAATAATAATAATAATAATAATAAATAATAATAATAATAATAATAATAATGGAGAAAAAGTCCATAGCTATGTGATGGGTACAAATATATTTAACAATAAAGATCTCTGCTTAGTTTTATTCTTAAATATATTTGTACCCAAACATAACTGTGGTTTGTTTTTCCAATTCAAGAGACTCATGCTACTATATGAGTATTTGTTAAATAATAATAATAATAATAATAATAATAATAATAATAATAATAATAATAAATAATAATAATAATAATAATATCCCATTACGACTACATTAGTATTTGCCACGTGTTTGTTCCTCATCTACAATAAACTTCAAAAAGCCTCATCTACAATAAACTACAAAAAACCTCATCTACAATAAACTACAATAAAACCTCATCTGCAACAAACTACAAAAACCTCATCTACAGCAAACTAAAAAAAAACCTCATCTACAATAAACTAAAAAATACTCTTCTAAAATAAACTACAAAAAACCTCCTCTACAATAAACTACAAAAAACCCATCTACAATAAACTACAAAAACCTCATCTACAATAAACACAACAAAAACTCATCTACAATAAACTACAAAAAACTCATCTACAATAAACTACAAAAAACCTCATCTAAAATAAACTACAAAAAACCTCATCTACAATAAACTACAAAAAACCTCATCCACAATAAAGTACAAAAAACCTCCTCTACAATAAACTACAAAACCCCTCATCTATAATAAACTCACCTACAATAAACTTCAAAACCTCATCTATAATAAAACGGTATTTAAGTTAAACGGACTTTTGTGGAGCAAACGCCTGCACATAATCCGCAAGATTACAGCCCTGCATTGTTTGATAAGCATTGCGGCTTTGTTGCAAGGCAATTGACATATCCATTTGCGTGCAAGATAAGGGTTAAATTCTCTCGTTTCAAATTGCAGCTCTTGCAAGGAAGAAATTACGTCTGCAATGGGTTCGACACTGGGTTCTAAGAGACCTCTTTAGTTATTTTGGGAGTTTGCGGTACCCATTTATTGTTATAATATTTTTTGTTGCCGTATTTTTCGCACTTTTATAGACCTTATCTCTAATAGTTCAAGGACAGAGGACTGGTCGCTTAAAGAACACTACACTTGCAGTAACTTCACCAAATTTTACTGATGAGGAACAATCGGATTGTGTGTCTGCAAGGATACACAAACAGTCGTGATTGTTACGATGAGATCCACATCAAAGAATCAAGGTCTACATTCTAATTTATTTTGATATAGTTCGTCACTTTTAAAAAAGATAAAAAAACGTATTATACCAGGCCATAAATAATAAAAAATCTTCCACAAACTTTTGGCAGAAACGCCACCTCGAGCGAACATTTAATAAACTCGCCGAGCTTCTCTGAGCGGATCAGTTGGCATCATGGCGAGAGACAGCTTCATCGCCCAACTTTCATATCAACCATAAAAGAAGAAGAAGAGGAAGCTGCTGGTTTGTTTACATTTTGGTGACTGGTGTATCCAGGTTCTATCTCCAGTCGGACACACCATACTTCAGAGACCTCTCTTATCTAATTACTAATTGCAGCACTATTTGGTGGGAGTTTGTTTTCATTTAGCTGAATCTCTTCTTAATGTTCTCTTTAGTTTTTGTGGCTCGCTATCGTGGTGTTTATCTGTGGTTCGAGTTTGAATTTAAAGTGGTATTTACTACGACGCCGAGAAACAAGGAATGGTTCTAAATGCCGTATATTTTTTCATTATTCGGAGCTCTTGATGCTCGAACGGAGGATATGCCACGGTTGATAGCTGTCTTTCGAGAGACAAGTGGTCATTTATAAAGACAACTGATAAATATAGAATAGAGACAGAGAGAGAGAGAGAGAGAGAGAGAGAGAGAGAGAGAGAGAGAGAGAGAGAGAGAGAGAGAGAGAGAGAGAGAGAGATGACAAACAAAGCAGAGAGGAATCCTTTAGTGGTAAATGTCTTTTTAAGTTACAACGGGTAAAAAGCTATGCCACTAAATCCTCTTTAACAATGAAATGTGAGGAGAGAAGAATAAACATATTCTGTGTATATATATACACACACACACACATATATATATATATATATATATATATATATATATATATATATATATATATATATATATATATATATATATATATATATACCAAGGAGGTCTAAGAGGAAGAGTCACGATGTCCTTATTTTAAAGATGCTGTGTATTTACACCACCGACTAATTCCTCCGGACTATTTATCTCGAAGGATCTGACTCCCTTTCACCGACTATCTCGCACAAGTAAGACAGGCGACCTGTTCTTTCCACTCCGATCTTGATTCGGTATGCTAATCGTGCTGGGCGTCAATCATGGGGGTGTGGGGGAGGAGGAGGAGGAGGAGGAGGGAGGAGGAGGAGAGGAGGAGGAGGAGGAAGGAGGAGGAGGAAAGGGAGGAGGAGGAGGAGGAGAAGGGAGGAGGAGAGGGAGGAGAGGGGGGGAGAGGGAGAGGGAGGAGGAGGGGAGGAGGGGGAGGAGGAGGAGGGAGAGGGAGAGGGGAGGAGGTGAGGAGGAGGAGGAGAGGAAGGAGGAGGGAGAAGGAGGAGGGAGGAGGAGGAGAGGGAGAAGGAGGGGAGGGAGGGCGAGGAGGAGAGGGAGAGGGAGGAGGATATACCAAGAGGGTGGGGAGTTGATGGGGGTACGGCCAACAGGTGCACCCAAGAGGTACCAAATGGGTCCCGGGCGGGCAGGAGTACCGCAGGATTACTATCTCGACCTGTTCTCCACGCCCCTATCAATGAAACCATCGGATTCCATTTGTCTGTCCGTCCACGATTAAATGTTGCAGTTCTAATCTAATCTATCTGATGAGCAAGGGCGCTTGGGCACGCACTGAGGTCTTTTAAGCGGTATATACAGGGTCTATCTGTCAGCTCTTTCGCCAAGATCAACTTATTTTTGGACTTTGTTGAGTTGTTTTATTATTATTATTATTATTATTATTATTATTATTATTATTATTATTATTATTATTATTACTGCAGTTGTTGTTGGTGTGACTTTATATTCAAATTTACACAGGTGTTTACTTTAAATTTATTTATTAGCATAGGTAACAAAAGCTTAATCTTCCTCTGAACATAATAATACTCTCTTTGTAAGATTCCATTTATTATCAATAAAACTAATGAACACCAGGTCCAAGTAAGAGTCGCTTAGAAGCGTTTTTGTCGAGTTTCGAACAAGTTATCTCGTCAGACAACTCTCTCTCTCTCTCTCTCTCTCTCTCTCTCTCTCTCGTTTACTCGAGTAATGATTAAATTCAAATATCTTCACGCTATCTTGCACACTCAGGCTGACAGTCACTCCTGCTCATCAGAGGAGGGGGCCTCGACGAGGTAATCCCCCCACCCGGCTCCCTAGTGGGGTGGAATCAGACATCAAGTAATCATCGGGTATTTCCTATCCGTACATAACTGAAAAGATCGAAAATCATATTGGAAAGAAAAACAAGTAAAAATGCGCCGAAGTTTCTTCTGCGCAATCGAGTTTTCTGTACAGCGTATAATCAAGACCACCGAAAAACAGATCTATTTTTGGTGGTCTCAAATGGTGCCCTATGATGTTGCGCTGCCAGAAGCAAGATCATGGCTAAATTTAACCTTAAATAAAATAATGACTGCTGAGGCTAGAGGGCTGCAGTTTGATATGTTTGATGATTGGAGGGTGGATAACCAACATACCAATTTGCAGCCCTCTAACCTCTGTAGTTTTAAGATCTGATGGCGGACAGAAAAAGTGCGGACGGACAGACAAAGCCGGTACAATAGTTTTCTTTTCAGAAAACTAAA